>NC_030821.1:29943875-30246905 GCF_001704415.2 Capra hircus | reverse complement strand
GTGATGGACTAAAAGTAACAGTGCTGTGGCTTATTGCTCAAATATAATCACTGCGATGTGCTCAGAAGGGCAAATGTTTCTTAATCTGCTTTCCTCTTTCCTTTTTTTTTTTTTTTCCTTCTGACAGGGCTGGTGACATTTTTCAACTCATGGCTCTGTGTTTACATAATGGTCTTTCTTTGTTCTGCATCATTTTATATTTTTCTTTGTCTAAAATGTCAGTGCGGTTAAAAAAAGAAACTTAAATTTCCTTTTCTAGCATTTAAATTCTATGTAATGTGAGATTATTGATGCAAAGATACTGGACTTTGTAGCCATACCTGAATTTGAAATTGTATAGGATGCTCAGGAGTCTGGAATGAGTAAAATCATTGACTTCTTTGTCATTGCTGTGAACTACTGCTTGTGCTTGTCAAAGGAAAAAAAAAGAAAGAAATGCTTGAAAAGAAAAGACTTGAAGTCAGTTTTTTTTTCTTAATGATTCTGGCTGTTCATTATAGGATATGCATCATTATGAAGATAGAAGGCTGTAGAATTGGGAAAAGAGTATAAAAGCAATTATTTTTTTTTAAAAAAGGGCAGACATACATCGATAAATATTTTTCCAGTCTCAAAACTGTTTCAGTCTCAAATCTTGAATTAAATGTTTATAGTCTACTTCAAAGTTGTCCCTGAATATCACCAGGTCAGTAAATGCTTCTAAGATTTTCTGATTCAATGGCTCTGTGCTGAGCTCCTTTGTTGAGGAAGGCCCTGGAAGCAGTGGCACATCAGCTGTTAACTGTATTTGTTCCTAAGTGTCACTTCTGAGTTTTACAATGGCAGCCTTTCTATCAGCACATATCTGCAATGATCTTAATCATTGCATAACCATACAGGTTCTATCTTTGAAGGAAGTTACTTCTCATTCTCCAAGTATACTTTGGTTTCCAGCCTTAGACTCTTGTATCCAGGCTTCTTTTTTCTTTCAGTATGCCCTATCCACCTGTGGCATCAATTGAACTGTTCAACTTCAAGACCATTTCAAACATTTCCCTACTAGGCTTACCCTGACTCCTTCAGCCACAGTTAGTCTACTTCTTAACACTTCTTTTGCAGTAGTCTGTATCCACAGCTATATAGCTCTTATCACAGGGTATTGTGATTATGTTTTTGTTTGTTTGGGTTTTCTTGCAAGCATATTATACATAATTTTTCTTGAGGCCATTTCACTTCATAATGCCTTTACTCAGTTTTAGATCAATTACAAGTTTTCACATATATTGGTAAATTAACATGTACTCTGAATACTGATTTTATAAAATATTTTTTGTGATATAGAAGATTCTACTAGGCCACATATTTTATATTCCTTAAATTCTTAGATGGAGTAATTAATTTCTGAACATGAGAGAATTTGCTAAGGTGTGCAGACGTGGGGGAAAATGGAAAAGAACATGTTTTGTGTTTGGATCCCTGTATCCAGTTATTTTTAATCCCACCTCTGCCATTCTGTGGTATGTTCCCCTTAAAATTATTCCGCCTTTGTTTCTGGAATATGAGAGAACACTATGAGATGCAGAGGAGTGCTAGTATTCATATTCAGAGGATTTAGAGGCAGGAGAGAGGAAATTTGGCTAGGGCAGATCAGGTTAGGATTCATGAATGAGGTAGTATTAAAGATTGTGTTGGTGGATCACAGAAAGAAATGGTGGACTGTATTCCAGGCAAAGAGAACAGGATAAAGAAAGACACAGAGATTAGAAAGAGCATGCTAAATAAGCACATTCAAGGCAAATAGAGTAAATAGCTTAATTCAGATTAATCCCACTTGCCTAGCTTCTCACAATTCTAAGTTTAGCATAAGCAGGCTTTTTATGACCATCCTTATTAATGACACCTGCTCTATGTAATGATAGTCATAGATAGAATTGCATTTTCCTGAGATTAAAATGAAGAGATATTTTAGAACAAGCCTTTAAGTTATATTTTATTTCAACTGTCTTTTTGGTGCATTCATTATATAATCACTGGGAATAGCTAATGGACTAGTAGAAACAGTTGAGATGCTGCTTTTGGCTTCAAGGTAAACCTAGGGCCTTCCCAGAGAGCTCAGTGGTAAAGAGTGTGCCTGCCAAGCAAGAGATGGAGGTTTGATCCCTGTCTTGGGAAAATCCCCTAGAAAAGAAAATGGCAACCCACTGAAGTGTTCTTGTCTGGGAAATCCCATGGAGGGAACCTGGCGGGCTATAGTCCATGGAGCCACAGAGTCGGACACAACTTAGCAAATAAACAGCAGCAGCAATAGTAAATTTAAACATGGCTTAAACAGCCAGGCTTTATGTTAATTATATAAGACCTGTGAAGAGAAAAAAGGTAAGCAGGTCCTGATTCAGTTGCTAAACCTAGGTTACAAGGGGCCATGCTCCTTTTTTGTTATGGCATTCCTACTATGTTCACTTTTTGTTCTCATGACTGTTGTGACATGGTCGCAAGATGGCTACTTTAACACTGGGCATATTCAAGGCAAAAAGAAGGAGGTACTGTTTACCATATATGTCCCTTTCATCAGGAATGCAAAACTTGTGTCAGACATTCTGATATCCTTCTTTGTCCAAAATAGGGCTATATGGATAAATTTCCCAGCAAGGGAAGCTGGAAAAATGAAGTATTTGTCAGACTAAAGTATTGGATTATTATTTGACTGTCATGATATACTACTGCCTGATATGCTTCAGTTATTGCTGGAAGCAAAATCAAGATTTTATTCATGAGGGAGAAGAAAAGATAGACTGAGAAGACAGTGTACAGTGTCTCCTATGATGCACAGCTGTAACAGATACTCCAAAAAAATAAGTTAAAAGATATTGTGTTAATAGATGCCTCTATGATTAGTGGTATCAGGAAAGTACAGAGACCCTTGAGTACCTAGAAAGGAAAAGCATTTGGTTCACCCATTATCAACAGTTTTAGTTATACTCTACTAAGAAGACCATGAGCTTCTCTGTCTTTCCTTCACCAATAAATAAATTATAACATACCTGGTATGAAAATGCTACACCACATTGGAAGGAAGAAAATGTCCCATTCCTTTACTTTTCTGAAGCAAATTAAATCTCTTCAGTCTTCATCCTTCAGAGTTGTGAAGAATAATCTTATTTAGTTTTTTGTACAGATATCCTTCTTCTCCAAAATTAGTTTCTTAGTCAACTGTAGTTTGATTTAGAGAAATGAAGCATGGATGGCCACATGGGTTGGATATAAAACATCTGTGACAAACTTGGTCAGACCTTGACTAACATTAAGTGAAAGTGAAGTTGCTCAGTCATGTCCGACTCTTTGCGACCCCATGGGCTGTAGCCTACCAGGCTCTTCTGTCCATGAGATTTTCCAGGCAATAGTCCTGGAGTGGATTGCCATTTCCTTCTCCAGGGGATCTTCCCAACCCAGAGACTGAACCCGGGTCTCCTGCATTGTAGACAGACGCTTTACCATCTGAGCCACCAGGGAAGTCAGCATTCCCTAATGACTAACATTAGGGAATCCAATTGCTCTTCCATCCCTCCAGCCTCTCAGAATTAACTCCCTCCTTGAGTTAAACCACTCTTCCATTCGTTTCAAAAATGGCTAATAATTACACTTGCCCTCGAGAAATCTGAAACTTATTCCAACCAAAGTTCTAGATGAGACATATTTTCAGGTGCTTTATACAACACAAATTAATTAAATCTGTAGTTGTGTTTTCCTGGACAAGGTAGGGAAGTACAGTGAGAGAAAATTACCATTGCCTTGTTCTAAAGTTAGAAGAGCAGATCAGAAATTAGGATCTCAATAATATATCCCCCATAATACATCACTCTGATCTGGATAATTCAATAATAGAAGTGGGCAGAACTTAATAGGTTACTCTAGCCAGATCCCCTCAGCCCCTCAATACACGTTCAAGAATGTATTCCTTAATCTGATGTCTTTCACTATATTTCTCTCTGAAGGCTGAGTTGTAGAAATGTCACTCCTTTTTTGGTCCATAAATCTTGTCTTCTCTTTTATTCCTCTATTGGAATTAACTTATCACCATAGAAATTATTCGTTGAATCATAGGTTTAAATTTTGTCTTTCTCCATTGGAACTGTTTATGCTCTGGGGATGAAGAGAACACTAAAGACAAAGTTCCTGCTCACATGGAGCCAATGTTTTAGTGAGACAAGGCAGAAAACAAAAATGTTAACAAAAGATAGAAGAACTGCATGTAGAAATAATTTGCGATAGGGTGATAGGATACATAATATGGAAGATGAGTCTACTATTTCCAGTTTATTCAAGAACTGTGTCTCAGGAGGTATCACCTGATTTGATATCTGAATTATAATAAGAGATCTGAGAGTAGCAGATTGTAGGCAGATAGATCAGCAAATACAAAAGCCTAAGAGAAGACTTCAGCTTGAGTTATTTGGCTGGAGGTGGATAAGAAAGCTTGGGCTGGTGCACTGGGATGACCCAGAGGAATGGTATGGGGAGGGAGGTTGGAGGGGGGTAAACGATTGGGAACATGTGTACATCTGTGGCAGATTCATGTTGATTATGGCGAAACCAATACAATATTGTAAAGTAATTAGCCTCCACTCAAAATAAATAAATTTAATCTTTTTAAAAAAAGAGTAAAACACTAGTAATGCAAAAGCACTCACTTTGTGAAAAAGTTAACTGGCTAATTTGACATTTTTAGATTAGTCATTTTTCTAAATTCCATGCCTTAACCATTATCTTCCTAGGTTTTAAGTGCCCTTGTGAAATTTTGTGAAGAAAATTTTTATAAACGTGTTTTTTCCATAAATTTAGAAACATCAAGGTAGATTATTCTTCTTTTAGAAATTTTATATTAAATCAGAAACTTTAAAACCTATTATATGTATTCAATGTAATTAAATAGAATGATTATAAAATATATATAGATTTTTTCAATAAAATTAAATATAAAAATAAAACACCTTGTATTAGCAAAAGAAAAGAAAGAGGTAAAGATTGAAGCTAGACAAGGGTGAGGTGGACTATAGTATGGGACTTAGATTTTATTTAAAAGGCACGCAGAGATATTTAACATTATTTAAACATTAAATATCAGTGAAAAATAATAGCTTACATTTATTTACTATCAACTAGACAGGGGAGCCTGGTGGGCTGCCATATATGGGGTTGCACAGAGTCGGACAAGACTGAAGCAACTTAGCAGCAGCAGCAGATGCAGATGTAACTATGAGGGAAGTACTATTATCCCCAGTGAGAAGAGGAGGAAAAACAAAGCACAGAAAAGTTGTTACTTGCCCAAGGTGACATACCTCATAAATGCAGATATGGAAATTTAGTTGAGGAGCTCTGCCTATAGAATTCCCAAACTTAATCACTATACTATATTATCTCCATATAAGTTTTGGATATTTATATTTAAAATTCCATCAATTTACATTTTTGTTGTTGAACTACATGTTAAAAATATAATAATTTTTTAAAATGTTAATGTGAATCCTCCTAAATAAATTTCTGTCATTTTATACTTAAGAATCTGAATAATTTGTTATTGGCCAAATTCACTATCGAAGAATGATTTAGGCCTATTGTTCATGACATCTTTAAACTTTATTTCTTCAAAATATTCTTCATTGAAGATTCTACTAGCTGTATTCATTTATAGTTATCCCACTTTCATTCAATAGAAAGGAACTGGGTCTTTTAACCAACCATCCATTGAAAAACTAAAGTACACCTTTTTGATTGATTATAGCATTGTCTTCTCAAAAGCTGATCTGGCAAATGTTTATGATACCCATTTGTTAGACATTACCTCTGGGCTCAGATGCCTTCTTGTTGTCACCTCTGCACATTTAATTTTCTAAAAATCCCATTTGAGAAATGTCCATTATCCCAAGGATATTGTTCAGATATATTTATATGTTCTTAGCTCTTGAGTTTTGTTGCTTGAAATAATTTGGTAATCCACATGGAACATGTCCATTTCAAATTCTGTATTCAAATTAAAGATGAGCAGTAGCCAACTTGTGATAGCATGTCTTGTATACTAGCTTTATAAATATAAATTACCCTATTTAAACTCTAGTTGCCAATAAAGTTTTGGCAATGTTAACAATGAAAAATAACCAGATATCCTATTAATGCTAACTCTACTCATAATTTATTTAATGCAAATGCAAGTAGAAAATAAATGAATTATAAGGAAGCAACAAAGTTAGTCTATTTGAATCTATATCCTATAAACTTAACAGGTACATTTAGCACTTCTGTTACTCTTTAAATATTGAAAATTAATGAGGTGATAAATGAAGTATTGACTAAGGCTGCATTATATAGAACAAGGTATTCTAACTAAAATGCTAAAGAAATGTTTCTTGATTACCTGTCATTTATATATACAATATTGGATATAATTTCTTCATGTTAGAATAACAAGCCATTTTTATAACCTTCACATCTCAAAAGTTTTGTAAATTTTGAGCTTAAATATCTAATGACCTACTAACATACACGTTTTTAAAGTTAACTTCTGGCAGATTGAAGACATATGTGAGTGTCAAAACTTTACAATGCTTAGAAAAAAATGTGACCTACAGTAGCTATGTCTTTAATATGAAGAAAGATTTCTCAAAGAAGATAGACAAGCAAAAATCTGTCAATACTCAGTAGCATCCATGCCCTTCTATGCACTTCTTTTAAGTGTAGAGTCTAAAAATCTGGCAACTACATATCTCCTGCCCTTGCCAGCTAAAACCTCTGCTTGGATTCTACCAACTAAAGGTAATCCGGTGAGAGCAGAAAGACAGGATGGATAAAGAAGCCATTATTTTTCACCAAAATATGTAGGCAAGAGTGTGGCCCTGGCAGGTGGTTGTATGTGGTGGCAGCTTCCCTGAATTGCTGGATTCCTGAAAGCCAGCAGTGATCCTTGACCTTCACACTCTCTGCATTTCTTTGTATTTTCCCCTCTAATTTCTTGTATTGAATTTTAGCAACTGAAAATATCAAATGCCTTCTGTTTTACTGAAGACCTGTAAATAAGTCCCAGTCCTTATTATTATTATGTTTTTTACAAATCTCTTTAGCTAAATATACCATAAACAAGATTTTTTCAGTTCAGTCGCTCAGTCATGTCTGACTCTGCAACCCCATGGACTGCAGCAGATCTGGCTTCCCTCTCCATCACCAACTCCCAGAGCTTACTCAAGCTCATGTCCATTGAGTCAGTGATGCCATCCAACCATCTCATCCTCTGTTGTCCCCTTTTCCTCCCGCCTTCATTCATTCCCAGCATCAGGGTCTTTTCAAATGAGTCAGTTCTCATCAGGTGGTCAAAGTATTGGAGTTTCAGCTTCAGCATCAGTCCTTCCATGAATATTCAGGACTGAATTCCTTTAGGATTGACTGGTTGGATCTGCTTGCTGTCCAAGGGACTCTCAAGAATCTTCTCTAATACCGCAGTTCATAAGCATCAATTCTTCGGTGCTCAGCTTTCTTTATAAGTTCAACTCTCACATCCATACATGACTACTGGAAAAACCATAGCTTTGACTAGATGGACCTTTGTTAGCAAGATTTTTAAATGATATATAATTAGAAGGAAATATTTACAATATAGTAGAAAAACCCAGTGGCTCAGATGGTGAAGAATCTGCCTGCAGTGTGGGAGACCTGAGTTCTATCTCTGGGTTGGGAAGATCCCCTGAAGGAGGGCAACGTGACCCACCTCAGTATTCATGCCTGGAGAATCTGCACGGATAGAGAAGCCTGACAGCTACAGTCCATAGGGTTGCAAAACTTGGAGGCGACTGGACAAATAAGTACAACACAGCACAGAAAAACATATACTCCATAGAAAGAAATCCTACAAATCAATTTAAAAATAGCCCAGAAAAACATATGGGCAAAAAAAAAAAAATTCACAGTAGAGGATATTCCAGTACAATAATCAAAAGACAAAAAGTGCTTCATAGAAATTAAGAGATGAAAATTAAAGTCAAAATACTTTTCTATTGCACACTCCTAAAATTGGTCAAAATCAAAAAGCAGTATGATACTAAATGTTTATAATTGGAAGAACTTGAAATTCATGAACTTTGGGATAAATTGGTATTGTCACATAGGAGATATTTAGTGATATCTAGTAAAATTCATTTTTAGACATGACTGAAAGTGAAAGTGAAGTCGCTCAGTCATGTCTGACTCTTTGCGACCCCATGGACTATAGCCTACCAGACTTCTCTGTCCATGGGATTTTCCAGGCAAGAATACTGGAGTGGGCTGCCATTTCCTTCTCCAGGGGATCTTCCCGACCCAGGGATCAAACCTGGGTCTCCCGCATTGTAGGCAGACACTTTACCCTCTGAGCCACCTGTACCAATATGCATAAACTAAATGGCTGATGGTAAAATTTAACATTCAGGCAAAGCTAAATCCCACTATATCCCTGACTGATATACAAATGTGTGACGTACAAATTTAAAAATGGTGCACAAATGTATGATCCCACTATCCCAGAATGATATACAAATGTATGAAGACACAAACTAGTATATTTAATAATATCACTTATTTTTTCATGGGCTTCCCAGGTGCCACTAGTGGCATAGAATCCACCTGCCAATGCAGGAGACATAAGAGATGTTGGTTTGATCCCTGGGTCGGGAAGATCCCCTGGAGAGTGGACGTGGCAACCTACTCCAGTATTCTTGCCTGAAGAATTCCAGGAGCAGAGGAGCCTGCCAGGCTCCATGGGGTAGTAAAGAGTCAGACATGACTTAGCATGCACACAATTATTATTACTATTTTACTAACCAAATAGAACATCAACCTATGTGAATACACAATATTCATAAATAAATTGAACAGAAATTATACTGAGGCAGAGATTGAACTATTTTCTTTCATTAGCTCAAGACCGATTAACAGATTTTGATTTATTCTTGAGAAAATTATCTTTGTTATTTATTTATTTATTTTAATTACTTTACAATATTGTAGTGGTTTTGCCATACACTGACATAAATCAGCCTTGGGTGAACATGTGTTCCCCATCCTGAACCCGCCTCCCACCTCCCTCCCCATCCCATCCCTCTGGGTTATCCCAGTGCACCAGCCCTGAGCACCCTGTCTCATGCATTGAACCTGGACTGGCGATCTGTTTCACATATGATAATATACATGTTTCAATGATAATTTCTCAAATCATCACATCCTCATCTTCACCCACAGAGTCCAAAAGACTGTTCTATACATCTGTGTCTCTTTTGCTGACTCATATATAGGGTTATTATTATCATCTTTCTAAATTCCATATATATGCGTTAGTATACTGTATTGGTGTTTTTCTTTCTGGCTTACTTCACTCTGTATAATAGGCTCCAGTTTTATCCACCTCATTAGAACTGATTCAAATTGATCTTTGAATCCCTGCATGATACATAACCCATAGAAACACTTGCATATGTGCAAATGAGGACATGGAAGTGTAGCATTTTTAAACAGCGAATAATATAAGCAATATAACAATACAAATACCCACCAGCTGGAGAATAAGTAAATCAATTTTAGGGTATACATCCAGTGGAATATCACTAGTAGTTAAAATGAGTTAACTATACGTGTAAGTGTATGTGTGTGTAAATGTAACAGTAAAAACACAATGCTGCACACAAAAAAATAAAGCCTCAAAAGAATGTTATTTTAATTATATAATTTATAAAATGTGAAATGCTTACAAACCATACTATATATTGTTCATTGAAATATAGATGTTTTAAAATATAAATTGGACTTTCCTGATGACTCAGTGGTTAAGAATCCACCTGCCAATGCAGGAGATGAAGGCAATGACAATCCAGTCCAGTATGTCTGCCTGGGAAACCCCATGGACTGAGGAGCCTGGCAGACTACAATCCATGGGGTCACAAAGAGTTGGACATGACTTGGAGACTAAACAGCAACAAAAACATGTAAATTATATGTAAAAATAATATACTAATTCAGAATATTTGGTAGTTCTCAGTAGAGGAAGACTAGAAAGGAATTAGAACCAAACATAAATGGAGTTTTAAGTTACTTAGCATTAGACTAAGATCATGATATCTGGTCCCATTACTTCATGGCAAATAGTTGGGGAAACAATGGAAACAGTGACAGACTTTATTTTGGGGGGCTCCAAAATCACTGCAGATCGAGACTGCAGCCATGAAATTTAAAGACACTTGCTCCTTGAAAAAAAAGCTATGAACAACCTAGACAGCATGTTAAAAAGCAGAGACATTACTTTACCAACAAAAGTCCGTCTAGTCAAAGCTATGGTTTTTCTAGTAGTTGTGTATAGATGTGAGAGTTGGACTATAAAGAAAGCTGAGCACTGAAGAATTTATACTTTTGAACCGTGGATAAGAGAAGGCTCTTGAGAGTCCCTTGGACTGCAAGGAGATCTAACCAGTCAATCCTAAAGGAAATCAGTCTTGAATATTCATTGGAAGGACTGATGCTGAAGCTGAAACTACAATACTTTGGCCACCTGATGCAAAGAACCAACTTATTTGAAAAGATCCTGATTCTGGGAAAGATTGAAGGTGGGAGGAGAAGGGGATGACAGAGGATGATTTGGTTGGATGGTGTCACTAATGCGATGGACATGAGTTTGAGTAAGCTCCGGGAATTGGTGATGGACAGGGAAGCCTGACATGCTGCAGTCCACGGGGTCGCAAAGAGTCAGACATGACTGAGAAACTGAACTGAACTGAGCATTATTTGTGAATAACAATATTAATGTGAATATGAATCAATTAGTATAAATATTAATCTGAAAAGTAATCTGAACTAATATTACTGTTAATCTGAAGCAACTATCAATAGAACCAGATGATGAAGTTTTTATATCTTTCTCTTCTCTTATAGATATCAAATAGTAATTTTCAAATGTTAGGAATCTTTAAAGAAGATTTCTGCTTTATGATGGCAGGAAGGAAATTAGAACTCAGTTTAAGTTATTCAGAAAGTCAAAAAGATTTAGATAAATGAGAATCTCCAGTTGATTTTTGCTCCAGGAGTTTTAATTTCATCACAGTATCAAATTACACAAGGAATGGTGAATATTTATAGTATATGGTTTTTCATACACATCTTTATTTAATTGTCATTTTCATGTATTTGAGCTTTTCAGTGAAAAGACTGGCAACAGAATGTTTCCATAAAGATAAGGCACTTCTGAATATTTATGAATAAGCAACAATAATTCCACCAAATTGGACTAAATTGTGTTGTGCTTTGTAGCTTACATACTATTGTCCATGTGCATTTTCATCTACAATGCAAAGTGTTATAAATTATCTTAATTTGCAAAGAGTGTCTCCATTATACCTCATCACCAGCAATTGCCAACCACATTTACAGAACATTCAAATTAAAGGAGAATGAATTTGGCAATAAACCTTAAAAAGAGAGCTTGATTTCCATTTTTACTGTGATAAATGATACATGGTAAAACTCAAAAGTGGCTGAATCTTGAATAATAAACTGAATATTATGTCTGGTAGAAGGAATTCAAGCTTGATACTTTTGAGCACAGATATTTTAAACGTACTCTTAACTATACAGAGTCATACAAAATATGTCCTAAAAATTTTGTTACTACTTCTACTGTTTCTACTTCTGTTATTGCAAGACTGACTTGCTCAGAAACCTCTGACCTCTTGTATGACTCTGTTTGAAGCTGTTTGCATTTGCCTTAACATATTTCCACCCAAATGAGGTTGTCACAAATTAATCCATACAGGAATTTCCTGCAGTTTTTTTTTAAGTCTATCATAAATTTCATCAAAATTACTTTAGCTTATTTTTCAGATGTCACCTAGAGATAACTGCCCTGAGAATAGCATTCATTCATGAACATTATTGCACATCTGTTATGTGCCAGATTTTGTGCTGTGAAGGCTTTGGGGGAAAGAGAAAAAAGTGAAATAAGCCCAATCTATAGGAAAAAAAAGAAAATAAACAAATGATTGTAAATTAATGAAGATATGTGAAATAGTTCTATTGGTTGGCAGAGAAAAGAAAGATGAAGAACCCTTCAAAGAGACTAAGAGGAGGCTCCTTATGTTCTCCAAGAGCTAAGGTAGCCCTCAGCATACAGAAATTAAAGTATAAATTTGGTACTTTTAGCTGTACATTTCTGGTAATTGTATGCTTGTTTTGACACTCTGGGAAGTCAGTACTACAAATTAATGACTTGACATCAGTGAGCTAAAATATGCTTTTTTGCTTTCTAGTTCAAATTTAGATTAATTTGGTCAAGGATCTATGCCCACAAAAAACATACAGATCTCTTTTTGAATATCATATGATTTAAGATGCACAAAAGTTATTCTTTTCTCCAATATTATTTGTCTTGGAATCATAGATTTCCCTCATCCATGAAGCTATCTAGAATTTTATCGTAGTCCTCTAGTCTCAGAAGTTATAACTGATATAATTTAACATCTAGTTGGGAAATAATGACGGACAAGGAAGACTGGCACACTGCACACCATGGGATCGCAGAGAGCTGGACATGACTTAGTGGCTGAACAATAACAAACAGTTAATTATCTTTGTCACATTATATCATTACATCATTTATCTTGTTATTATTGTTTAGTGGCTAAAGTCAAGTCTGACTCTTTTGTGACCCCATGGACTGTGGCCTTGCCAGGCTCCACTGTCCATGGGATTTACCAGGCAAAGATACTGGAGTGGGTTGTCATTTTCTTATTCAGAAGATCTTCCTGACTCAAGGATCAAACCTGTGTCTCCCACACTGGCAGTCAAATTCTTTGCCATTTTGTCACAAGGGAGCCCATCATTTAACTTACATTTATAGAATTTATAAAACACTAAGTACAGAAGAATTCTATAGCTAGAAGATTTAGATTTTTGTAACTAGTGTCATATTTGATTTACCTTCTGAAGTACCCTTTTCTAGTTCTTTCAGGATCTTAGGTGCTATGACTGTTTCATTTTTAATATTCACCTTTATTAATTTTATTCTGAATAGGCACAGTACGTATACTGGATCTAAAGAGATTAATTCTTATTTAAGTGATAGAATTGATGAATTAAATATAATAATAATAATAATAGTAGTAAGTATATCAGCATCCCTTTGACCTAGTCCTTACCTCTGTAGTAACACAATGAAAATCAGATGGAAAAACTTACCACATGACCAAGGATAGGGAATAAGAAAAATGGACTTGCTGTGCTTGAGAGAGTTATCTCTCTCCCTCTCCTCTCCTGAAAGGAGGAAGGAAAACTTTTGCTCTTTGGAGATGGGATGGAAATAATTCTGTTTTTATGCTAACCTTAGTAATGTAAATTTAGGGTTTCAACAGTCAGATTAACCTCCTGTGTCTCCAGTTTTTATAATCTAGAGATTTCTGTAAAGTCCTGGGTCTCATTCTTCCTTAAGATGTAAACACAGATCCCCTCCAGAGGTACCTTAATCTCTCTGGAATTCTCTCACTACTCATATAAACATATCTTCTCAATCACAAGCTTCCAGCTAAAGTCATGTGGAAAGCCCCAACTCTTTAGAAATCAAAGATATTTATTTTTATGAACTACTTTTTTTTTCCTTGTAAGAAATTTTGAGAGTTGTGTATTCTGAAGGCAGAATATAAAAATTCAGAGTTCTTCAGACTGATTACTGGGTTATATTAACTCTTGCTAGTCATTTTAAATATGTCTATTTCATTTTCTTCCAAGACTATAAAAGTAAAGCAATCTAAAGTTATGTTTGCATTGGACGTATTTGTTACCTGAACAGTTGTGGTTTCACATATTTTAAATGAATTTTAAACTTTTCGTGATTTGATCCTAATAGTTACATTGGTCAGAATTTATTAGTTGCAAATCACTTGAAGCAGGCAAGAATGTTAGTACTATAACACGTTATGATACAGTCATAGAGACCATGGGGTATCATTGCTAAATTTGAATAATAAGACAAATTTTAATTTTTTGAGGAAAAAAAAACTCTCTGGTGGCTGTAAGTAAGTAAGTAAGTAAGTGAAGTCGCTCAGTCATGTCCGACTCTTTGTGACCCCATGGACTGTAGCCCACCAGGCTCCTCTGTCCATGGGATTCTCCAAGCAAGAATACTGGAGTGGGTTGCCATTTCCTTCTCCAGGGTGTCTTCCCGACCCAGGGATCGAACCCAGGTCTCCCGCATTGGAGGCAGACACTTTAACCTCTGAGCCACCAGGGAAGCTGTATGCTATCAAAATTAAATATTTTAAGTAATAAAACAGGAAAAACTATGTAATCATATTAAAACCAGTAAAAGGGATAATTTGTGCTGTTTTAAATCCTCCTGCTAAATTTTGTCTTTAATAAATTTATATTCTTCTCATAGGTTTTGAACTTTCACATTGTGAGGATCCTGGCATCCCACAATTTGGATACAAAATCAGCGACCAAGGGCATTTTGCTGGTAGCACTATCATTTATGGATGCAATCCAGGCTACACTCTCCATGGAAGCAGCCTTCTCAAGTGCATGACAGGGGAGAGAAGGGCATGGGACTATCCTCTGCCATCCTGTATTGGTAGGATACTGTTTTTGGTTTTCATGCAATATTTCTATGGAAGTGTTATCAAAATATACTGTACCTTTTCTAGTTATTTTATTTGTCCACACCCAACTCATACCTTAATCAAAAAGTTAATGAATACATTGTTCAAATTTGTGGTAAGTCAGAGGATTCTTTCCATAATCAATGAGTACCTTCTCTTTTCGGGCAAAAAAATAGTTCGTATGAAGTCATTATATTTATCCTATCTTGATATAAAATTTAAGTCTCTACAAAATATGTTGAAACTCTTAATCATACACATTTACTGAATCTCATTGACCAGATTTGTTTTAATATACAAAATTAATGCTTATGCTGGTATAAAGGCAGATTAAAAAAACTAAATATTCTCAATAACTTCAAAGACTTTCTCTATATACATACCTTTTCAAAAACTAAGAAAGTGTATCTGTTTTCCTTATTTTATGTATCATAACATAATTAAATGAATTTCAATAATAAAAGGCATGTGAGAATTAGTCATATAAGATATATTGCCTACATGAAATTACAGAATGATCATTTTCTCTCTTTGTATAGCTGGAGAAGAATTTTATTACTACCATCCCATAAATCAATTAACAAATAACTGAGCATGTGTAAGAAAGAGGGTGGATAGAAAAGTGTTGATAAAGACCTCTGCTTTTTTTCTTTTGGTCCCAGTATAGGTGCCAGACTGGATGGATTACTAGGACAACAAAATGAAAAACAAACAAACAAACAAACATTTAAACAAAACACAAAGTCCTCAATGGGGGAACAAACAAGTTTCTTTAATTATTCTTATTTAATGGCGGTTGTGGTGGCCCAAATCCATTTTGTGTCAGGCTCATATGGATAAAATTGACTTAATTTTTAAAAAAGATTTATTAAGATATAATACATATTGAAAAAATTCCACATATTTAATGTATACAATTTTATGAATTTGGAGACCTGAACATTTTGAGATATATTTTAATGTTTGTTAATGGATATAGTCAACACAGGAATTTTCACAAAACTTGATAGACTTCAAATAGGAAAGAAATGAAATTCTAGTTATTAGAGGTCTTGCAACTAATTGCAGTGTTTTCGATGATATGAGACTTCTATTGGTTTGTTAAAACATTGATGAGCAGAAAGCAAACGTTCTTTTATCCAACCAAAATGCAATTATACTGCTTTCCTTTCAGATGCATCTGAATTTTGGATAGATTATGAGGATAAACCTAAAATAACAATCAACTTAAATTGACAAAGCTTAGGATTCTGGAATATGACCAACAACCAACCTGCTGGCGTTGGTTATGAGAAAAATGTACACTGATTAACTCTCTCTGAAGTTATATTCTTTGGTGTGAATATCAAATATATTTAGAAAATCATTAAGGCTTTCAATAGCACAAAACTATAAACTTAAAAATACTGACTTGCTATGTTGTCTGTAGAATTAAAATCACAAACTAATACATTAAAAAATATATATTTTCTTTATATGTTGAATTGAGCTGAAGACATTTTCATTTTTTGGAAAACTTCATGCAAATAGAAGAACATTTGATCTAGGATCAGAAGATTTAATTATTTTGTGACAAATCAATGCACTTTTAGTAATACCACTGCTCAGGCTTTATGAGAAGGGTGACTTTTTTTTTTTAAATGATAGATGATTAGGAATAAAAGCTTAAAACAGCTGGATACATAATGTGTCATGCTGATGATTTTCATGACAATAGAAGATGAAATTCTATTTAAGATGGTATTCTTTATTGTCAATAAGTAACAGCTTTACCACTTGGCCTAAAATCATAATTATCCATTCCTATTAACCTTAAATATCTATTATGGTTATATTTTTGCCTTGGCCAAATAAGAAGCTTTTTCTTAATTATATGGATTTTTCTAGGTAATTATGTTTCTGTAGCTTATACATTAAGCAAACAAAAAATAATTTTTAGGCACCATAGCTAGAGGTATTTAACCTTCGCACCTTCAGTTTTATCTGTAAACATAAGACTTCTGACAGAATTTGAACGCCAATGTGTCAGCATATCACACTGGTTTATTTGAAATCAAATAGCCAAGTAATATTTGTAACAAAGAAATATGGAGAAAGAGTTATGTTTAAATTCAATATAAAATCAATTCCCAAACCTCCAGTTCTTGGAGTTGCTTAAAATTAATCTGGCAGATTGTCGTTTTTGTTTAGTCACCCAGTTATGTCCAACTCTTTGCGACTCCATGGACTGCAGGATGCCAGGCCTCTCTGTCCCACGCCATCTCCCGAATGTTGCCCAAGTTCATGTTCATTGCATCAGTGATGCCATACAGTCATCTCATCCTCTGATGCCCTCTTCACCTACTGCACTCAATCTTTCCCAGCATCAGGGACTTTTCCAATGAGTCAGCTGTTCGAATCAGATGACCAAAATATTGGAGCTTCAGCTTCAGCATGAGTCCTTACAATGAGTATTCAGGGTTGATTTCCCTTAAGATTGGCTGGTTTGATCTCATTGCTCTCCAAGGGACTTTCAGGAATCATCTCCAGCACCACAGTTTGAAGGCATCAATTCTTTGGTGCTCTGCCTTCTTTACAGTTCAGCTCTCACAACCGTACATGACTAATAGGAAGATCATAGCCTTGGCTATACAGATCTTTGTCAACAGAGTAATGTCTCTGCTTTTCAACACACTGTCTAGGTTTGTCATAGCTTTCCTGCTGAGAAGCACTCATCTTCTGATTTCATGACTACAGTCACCATCTGCAGTGATTTTAGAGCCCAAGAAGATGAAATCTGTCACTACTTTCACCTTTTCCCCTTCTATCTGCCATGAAGTAATGGGACTGGATGCCATGATCTTAGTTTGTTAATCTTTAGTTTTCAGCCAGCTCTTTCACTGTCCTCCTTCACCCTCATCAAGAGGTTCTTTAGTTCCTCTTAGCTTCTTGCCATTAGAATGGTGTTATTCAATTGCTCAGTCGTGTCTGACTCTTTGCTACCCCATGGACTGCAGCATGCCAGGCTTCCCTGTCCTTTACCTTCTCCCGGAGCTTACCGTTAGAATGGTATCATCCCCGTATCTGAGGCTGTTGATTTTTTTCCTGCTTATCTTGACTCCAGCTTGTAACTCATCCAGCTTGGCATTTCTCATGATGTGTTCAGCATATAGGTTAAACAAACAGGGGGACAGCAGACAGCCCTGTTGTACTTCTTTCTCAATCTTGAACCAACAGTTTGTTCCATTCAGGGTTCTAATTATTGTTTCTTGACCTGCACACAGGTTTCTCTAGAAACAAGTAGTATGGTCTGGAATCCCCACCTCTTTAAGAGCTTTCCACAGTTTGTTATGATCCACACAGTCAAAGGCTTTAGTGTAGTCAGTGAAACAAAGATAGATGTTTTTCTGGAATTCCCTTGCTTTCTTTATGATCCAGTGAATGTTGGCAATTTGATCTTTGGTTCCTCTTCTTTGTCTAAACCCAGCTTAGATAACTGGAAGTTCTTGGTTTGCATAATGCTGAAGCCTAGCAAGCAAGATATTAAGCATGACCTTACTAGAATGGTAGATGAGTGCAATTGTCCGACGGCTAGCACATTCTTTAGCACGCATTCTTTAGTACTGCCTTCTTGGGAACTGGGATGAGGATTGACCACTTCCAGTCCTGTGGCCTCTGTTCAGTCTTCCACAATTGCTGACGTACTGAATGCATCACTTTAAGGGTATCATCCTTTAGGGTTCTGAATAGCTCTACTGGAACCCCATTTATTAACAGCAGTGCTTCCTAATGCCCACTTAACTTCGCACTCTAGAATGTCTGGCTCTAGAATAACTGACCACAACATCATAGTAATCCCTTCATGGATCACTGTCTTGTCATGGTGAAGGGCCTTGCATAGGCCAATGAAGCTATGAGCCATGCTGTGTAGGGCTGCTCAAGAAAGTTGGATCATAGCTGCTAGTTCTGACCAAATGGGATCCGCTGGAGGAGTGAATGGCAAACCACCCCAGTATACTTGCCATGAGAACCTCATGGATTGTATAAAAAAGGACAAGTCTGGCAGAATGAAGTATCAAATTTGTTCTCCTCAGAAATATGTCAATAATAGTGAATAAATCATTAAAAATGAAGAAAAATGAATTTTACAGTTACAGCATTCTAGGTTGTTCAACAAAGGTCTTGTTATAAAATGAGAAAAACCACAGTAAGTGATGGTTACTTCTTAACTATATATATTTTATTTATTTTAAAATAAAAAATTTATTATTATGAATTAAATTAATGTTACAATACAAAATAAACTTGCTTAGTCCTCTATAGGTGTATATATCAGTCAGGGTTCATCAAATAAAAAGATTTAGTAGATCTATATGTGATCTATTTAGCTATCATCTATCAAGAAATGTATTTAATATATTGAGGAATTAACTCATGCAGTTGTGGGGACTGACAAGTTCAAATTCCATAGGGAAGATCAAAAGGCTGGAAACTAGGGCAGGAATTAATGATACAGTCTTGAGGGAAAATCTTCTTTTCCAGAAAACTCAGTTTTCATTGTTAAGGCCTTCCAAATGATTGGATGAAGGCTACCCACATTATCAAGGGTAAAGTCAGCTGATTATAGATGTTAACCAGGTCTATAAATAGCAACACCTAGACTAGTGTTTGATAAAATAACTGGGTACTACAACTTGGCCAAGTTGACACATAAAAATAACCTTAATATTATACTAAAATATAGCATCTAAAATCTTTGAAGCAATTTTATCTATATGAATAGAGCCTACAAATTTTAACCATGATATTCCATTGTTATTCAGTCTTTTCTGAGTGCTGAAACTTTGTCTCTGACCTTTGTTCTAATAATCAAAACAAAACAAAAATTCAAGATGTTTAGTTCAGCATTGCATTTGAGTAAGATAATAACACTGCAGAGAACAGGAAAAATAAATGTAGTAATATATTCAAATATATAAGCAGAAAGTAAATTACCTTGGATTTAGTTTTATTTTTTGGTAGTATAGTAATTTGGAGAAATTTCAAAAATATATTATCACACCTTGTGGTTTTTAGGATGTAGAGAAGTAGAGTAATATACTAAGTAAACTACTTCATTTCTCCTCTAGCAAGAGGATTCTTTCTAGATTATTTGCTTATCAATGTAAAATCATTCCAGATTTCCTAATATATTAAATATTATTAAGATAGAGAGGAAATTCCCCAAAAGATCTATTTTTAATTATATTGTATGATGATGTTTACATTTTTAATTTGGTGAATTTTATAAAAATTAGAGACCACTTTAAATCAAAACGGAACCAGGTTTAACTGAAGTAAAATCTAATAATAATGCCATTTTGACTTTGAGGAGGTTAAAAGCAAAAGAGTTTAGAGTGATTGAAAGGGGAATGAGGACAATGAAATTTAGAAGGCCTGAGGGACCTGCAGTAAAGCTTAGAGGTAAGGTAGTAAGATGATGAATTAGTTAGCCTGCAACCAGCTATAAGGGAGCAACTTGCCATCTGTTTCCCCTTGTTACATTAACATTATTTTGCCATACATCTTAAAAAGTTTGAAGCCTAAACTCTGAGCTTTTGAGTGTGTACTTTTAAAATTCCCTAATTGGCTTATTATATTATCATTTATATGATCTAACTTGAGATTCTTGTTTTATTGTACAATGTGTTGTTACTTTAATTAACACCTTAATCTGAGAAAGTATATACACATATATACTTTCAATAAGAGAAGAAATCAATCCTTATTTTCCTTCAGGTGAAAAATATATCCTCAAGAAATTTGTAGATGTTTAGAAAGATTAAACTGTGACTTAAATTGAATTAATTTTTTCTAGCTGAATGTGGAGGCCGTTTTAAAGGAGAATCATCAGGAAGAATTTTATCTCCTGGTTATCCCTTTCCATATGACAATAATCTGCGTTGCATGTGGATGATTGAGGTAGATCCAGGAAACATTGTCAGGTAAATGGATTTTATCTTTTCAAAATGACTGAGGAATCTGAATTTCCTGATCAGACCCTATATATAATTAATATTAAAATTTTTCTTTTTTTTACCATTGGTAAAGAAAAACATAGTTTTTATCTATTATAAAATTGGGGGAGAAAGTATTGATAAGCATGACATACTAATTCATAGGCCACAGCATTGGTTCATATAGCCCCTTAGAAGCTTTTCAGTTAGAAGAGGGCACAAAAGATCAGAATTTTTCCTGCTGCTTGAGAGTTCTACTCTTCTAATGCTTCATGAATTAAGATGCTGTAAATTCAACAGAATTCTGAGATTTTTAAAAATTAAAGAAGAATTGTTATATTAAATTGTAACCCAGATTTAAAACTGTGACAATTCACATATCAAACATGGATGTGATATATATATATATATATATGGGGGGGTGAAGAGAGTTGAGTGTGTTGATATAATTGGATTTTTAGCTTTTGAATTAGGCACAAGAAAATCTGATATTAATTTTGTCTAGACTAAAGCAAAATAGATTTAACATGAAGCAATTTTTTTCTTTTGTGTGCATTTTTGTGGTGAGGGGCCATTTTCACATTCAGGAAGTTTCCTTTTACTTTACTTCTTTTTTGAATGTAAACTGTTTTTGCATTTGTGGAGTAAATCTTTGATTCTTATAAAACAAGCACACTAAAAAATTGATAACAGTGGCAGTAACACATACTATGGCATTAGATAACTTGAGTTCAATTCATGACTCTGCCACCCTTAGGGCAATCTTATTTAATCTGAATCCCACTTGCCACTTTTCATAAAGTTGAGATGAAAATTGTTCCTGCTTCACTGAATCATTATAATAATTAAAGGAAGAAAATAGATGTGATGCATTTTGCACAGCGTGTGGCACATATGAGCTCCTCTTAAATGTCACCTGTTATTGCCACAATTAAGTCATGAACACTGAAAAGAACGTATAGGTAGGTCTTCCTTGGGTTACATGCTGATAAACTGAACATAAATTGAAAATGTCATAAACTGAAAATGCATATAACATAACTAATCTACCAAAAACCATCACTCACCCTCACCTACACTAAACATGCCCAGAGCATTTACTGTTAGTCTACAGTTGGGCAAATCATCTAAACCTGAAGTCTATTTTATAATAAAGTATTGAATATCTCATGTAATTTTATTGAATACTATACTGAAAATGAAAAACAGAACTGTTTTATGAGTGCATTATGATTGTAAATGTGTTGGTAGCTTGTTTTTTTTGATCTTGTGACTGACTGGGAACTTAGTTTCCTAGCACTGCCCAATGTCATGAGAGAGTATCACAACTGGGAAAAGATCAAAATTCAGAGTACAGTTTCTACTAAATGTGTATCTCTTCTGTACCATCTTAAAGTCAAAAATTCCTAAATTGAATCATAATTTGCAGAATTGATATAATAGTATATTTAATCATATTCTAAAAAAATTATACTGTTCAATAAAAATGCATTGTTTACATACCCATTTTGCATTATTCATTTTATTTGATAGAATAAAAAAATATCTAGTATAAGCAAAGATATTTTATATTCTTTATTTAAAACTGGATCCATGTTTGAAATAATCAGAGATATATGGTTCTCCCACAGCCTGCAGTTTCTTGCTTTTGATACGGAAGCATCACATGATATACTCCGAGTTTGGGATGGTCCACCTGAAAATGAGATGCTTTTAAAGGAAATTAGTGGGTCTCTTATTCCCGAAGGAATCCATAGCACTCTCAACGTAGTGACCATTCAGTTCGACACAGATTTTTATATCAGCAAATCTGGATTTGCAATTCAGTTTTCAAGTGAGTTGTTTTTTTTCTTAAATAAAAATATAGAAATGTTACTTAAATCCTTCTGTTACTTTACTACTCAAAAACTTTCATTTTTAAAATTTTAATTATCTTAATTTTTTTAATTTTATTTTTTAATTGGAGGAAAATTGCTTTACAATGTTGTGTTGTTAATTATCTTAAATATTCTTATTTCTCTTCTTATTCATCTGCAGTTAAGATAAACTATAGATAGGCAAAAGAAATACAATTAAGTTCTAATTAATTAATTAATTGTTGGTACCTTCTCTCCAATTATCATACCAATTTTCTGTAAAGGTGGTATTAAAGTTAATTTATCGAGTGAAATAATTACGTTATACAAACTGATAATTTGAATTTACTATAAAAGTATATTTTAAAATGTAAAATTTTTAGAGATAGGGAAAGGAATGAGTATTTGCCATTACAAAAAGCAACCCTACATTTTTACTAATTTTATTTTCTTCTGTTAAAGATCTTAATTATATATTCACAGAAAACTTTGACAAAATATTTTAAATATACTTTTACATTAAAGATATCCTACCACAATGAAATGTCTTTCACTCTAATTACCAGTGTTGATGGCTGTTTTTTGTTTTGTTTTGTTTTTTGCTAAGTGGTTAACTATATGCTGTTTCTTAAAAGGGATTTTGGTTTAATGGCTGAAAAAAAATACATGGGAACTCAAAAAAATTTAGTTGCTATTTTTTTACTCTTATTATTGATACACATTATCTCTTTGAGAAAAATATCTAAGGGATCTTCTAATTGCATAGCCTTAAAAATCCCAGTAGTTGAAACTTATTGAGATTTCCAACATCATCTATGGAAAGAGTGCAGACCAGTATTCTTCATATGTGCCTTAATTCAAGTCTTGGCTTCTTACTAATTGCTGATTTTGGGCACTTCACCTCATCACCTGAGTCTGAGCTCTCTAATTCACATAGGGATAATGATGCTCATTTCATAAATAGATTATTAAGATTTAATATGATCGTGAGTGCACAGTACTTAGTATTGAATAAATAGTTGGTGCCCAGTAAACTATTATCACTATATGAATACATGTAAAATTGGAATCTTTTGGAAAAAGCATGAAGAACTTATTTAATGACTGACCTGAAAATGCATCACTTTAAGTTAACAACTAACAATATAAATATATAATTAACTTGATATATTTTTTGTTTGTGAAAGATGATTGTTTGGCATAATCAACTAACATAAGTAAATGAATTGTTTTGTGTTATAAAGAAGGTTCATGTAAGGGAGGTATACATCAGTATAGATGAGTCAATGTCTTTAGATTTGTACCCTTAGTATATCTTTTGAGACAGAAAAAAAGGGAATGAAAAATAAGAGAATGATTATATAATTAATGAAGATAAAGGACTTCTAAATCTGAAACACAGATTAAGCATTCTTCATATTTATATCTTGACCTTCTAATTTTTTTGAAGTTAGGGACAATATGTCAGCAAACTGTTTGTGATATCTGTTCGATTTCAGTTATTTATGATGATAGTTTGGCAACTAACAACTCTTTCATTTACCTTAAATTAGTAAGGTTTTACACATAAATGGTTATTGTGATTAAATATCTAAATGCAATCATATGATAAGGTGCTTCAGGCTATTGTTTGTGAATGCCAAGTGCATCTGCTTAATAGAAACAAGCTGCTTTATATGCATTTCTGGAAATTTTAATGTGCATCTGTCAAGGAAATTAGTAATATATTTTTTATATTTATTGTATCTGTAGGTCATATTAAAGTTATAGAAACAATATATATCCTACCAGAGTTTTAATAAATCTACCTTCAAATATTCTTTTAAGATGCATAGAAATATATATCATTGATCAGAGGCTAAAAATTGATTCACTAAAATAAAATTACCTTAATAATTAATACATTGTAAATAGCATCAATTCAGATTTCAAATGTGAAAAGTTTGGTTTCTTTTTTCATGAATGATTCCTTCCTTGGTGCCAAGAATCATATTGTGCTGTGCATAGTTACTCAGTTGTGTCTGATTCTTTGTGACCACTTGGACTGTAGCCCACCAGGCTCCTCTGTCCATGGGGATTCTCCAGGCAAGAATACTGGAGTAGGTTGCCATATTATCCTCCTAGAGATCTTCCCAACTCAGGGACTGAACCCAGGTCTCCTGCATTTCAGGGAGATTCTTTGCTCTCTGAGCCACCAAGGAAGCCCATTAAGAATAATGTTAAGTACTTTATGTACGATAACCTCATTTAATGCTCACAGAGGCCATATGAGATATACTGTGCTGATGATCAGTGCTCAGTAGTGTCCAACTCTTTGTGACCCCATGGACTGTAGTCTACCAGGCTCCTCTATCCCTGGAATTCTCCAGGCAAGAATACTGGAGTGGGTTGCCATTTCCTTCTCCAGGGAGATATACTATGTCATCCCCATTTACCAAGAAATTTACACTGAGGTTCAGAGAGTGAGTTAATTTATTCAAGGTGATAACCTAGCAGATGTTTCGACTGTGGCTCAAATCCACCTCTGTCTGAAAGGAGGTTAGCACTGTGCCTGGTGCTTAGTAAATACCTAGCAGTAGTGACTGCTCATTAATATTCCAGAGGAAACACAAAAATCTTAGTTATATTTTTTAGTTACAGTGAAGTTTTACAATTTCATCAGCTTATCTTCTGATTATGCTCCCAAGAATCACATCTAAGGTCACACTTCTAAAAAGCATGTGACTTATACAAGTGAAGAAGTGAGAAGGAAGAAACAAAAGTGGTAGTATGTGAATTCCCAAAGAGTTACAAGGAATAGCAAGGAGAGATAAGAAAGCCTTCTTCAGCAATCAATGCAAAGAAATAGAGGAAAATAACAGAATGGGAAAGACTAGAGAGCTCTTCAAGAAAATTAGAGATACCAAGGGAACATTTCATGCAAAGATGGGCTCGATAAAGGACAGAAATGGTACGGACCTAGCAGAAGCAGAAGATATTAAGAAGAGGTGGCAAGAATACACAGAAGAACTATACAAAAAAGATCTTAACGACCCGGATGATCACAATGGTGTGATCACTTACCTAGAGCCAGACATCCTGGAATGTGAAGTCAAGTGGGCCTTAGAAAGCATCACTACGAACAAAGATAGTGGAGGTGATGGAATTCCAGTGGTGCTATTTCAAATCCTGAAAGATGATGCTGTGAAAGTGCTGCACTCAATATGCCAGCAAATTTGGAAAACTCAGCAGTGGCCACAGGACTGGAAAAGGTCAGTTTTCACTCTAATCTCAAAGAAAGGCAATGCCAAAGAATGCTCAAACTACCACACAATTGCACTCATCTCACATGCTAGTAAAGTAATGCTCAAAATTCTCCAAGCCAGGCTTCAGCAATACTCTGAATTGTGAACTTCCAGATGTTCAAGCTGGTTTTAGAAAAGGAAGAGGAACCAGAAATCAAATTGCCAACATCCGCTGGATCATCAAAAAAGCAAGAGAGTTCCAGAAAAAAACATCTACTTCTGCTTTATTGACTATGCCAAAGCCTTTGACTGAGTGGATCACAATAAACTGTGGAAAATTCTGAAAGAGATGGGAATACCAGACCACCTAACCTGCCTCTTGAAAACCTATATGCAGGTCAGGAAGCAACAGTTAGAACTGGGCATGGAACAACAGACTGGTTCCAAATAGGAAAAGGAGTACATCAAGGCTGTATATTGTCACCCTGCTTATTTAATTAATATGCAGAGTACATCATGAGAAACGCTGGGCTGGAAGAAACACAAGCTGAAATCAAGATTGTCGGGAGAAATATCAATAACCTCAGATATGCAGATGACACCACCCTTATGGCAGAAAGTGAAGAGGAACTAAAGACCCTCTTGATAAAAGTGAAAGAGAAGAGTGAAAAAGTTGGCTAAAGCTCAACATTCAGAAAATGAAGATCATGGCATCTGGTCCCATCACTTTATGGGAAATAGATGGGGAAACAGTAGAAACAGTGTCAGACTTTATTTTGGGGGGCTTCAAAATCACTGCAGATGGTGATTGCAGCCATAAAATTAAAAGACGCTTACTCATTTGAAGGAAAGTTATGACCAACCTAGATAGCATATTGAAAGCAGAGATATTACTTTGCCAGCAAAGGTCCATCTAGTCAAGGCTATGGTTTTTCCTGTGGTCATGTATGGATGTGAGAGTCGGACTGTTAAGAAAGCTGAGCGCCAAAGAATTGGCGGTTTTGAACTGTGGTGTTGGAGAAGACTCTTGAGAGTCCCTTGGACTGCAAGGAAATCCAACCAGTCCATTCTAAGGGAGATCAGTCTTGGGTTTTCATTGAAAGGACTGATGCTGAAGCTGAAACTCCAGTACTTTGGCCACCTCATGGGAAGAGTTGACTTATTGGAAAAGACACTGATGCTGGGAGGGATTGGGGGCAGGAGGAGAAGGGGACAACAGAGGATGAGATGGCTGAGATGGATGAGAAGGATGCCTCAGCATCACCGACTCGATGGACGTGAGTTTGAGTAAACTCCGGGAGATGGTGATGGACAGGGAGGCTTGGCGTTTTCCGATTCATGGGGTCGCAAACAGTCAGACACAACTGAGCAACTGAACTGAACTGAACTGAACTGATGTACATTCCCATTTAAAAGGGACTTTTGCATATCTGCAACTCCCTGATACTATGTGTGTGTTATGTAGAATGGCTATATAACCTAGTTTGCCCAAGACAGTTCTGATTTATGCCTCTTTTCTGGGCATCCTGACTAGTTTGGCATTTGGGCTGTATTTTCCATTTTTTAACAAAGTATCATTATTAATATTTCTGTTAAAATAGGTGAGGTATATTTATTAGCTGTCATCCTTGTATTTGATCTCATCAGAGAAGGCAATGGCAACCCACTCCAGTACTCTTGCCTGGAAAATCCCATAGACGGAGGAGCCTGGTAGGCTGCAGTCCATGGGGTCGCTAAAAGTCGGACATGACTGAGCGACTTCACTTTCACTTTTCACTTTCATGTATTGGAGAAGGAAATGGCAACCCCCTCGTGTTCTTGCCTGGAGAATCCCAGGGACGGAGGAGCCTGGTGGGCTGCCGTCTATGGGGTCACACAGAAATGGACACGACTGAAGCGACTTAGCAGCAGCAGCAGTAGTGAATGAGGTACATTCTCAGTGCTCAGAGAAATTATAATACATGATTAATTTTGCAAGATAAATATACTGCAAACCCATCTCTATTTTCCAGTCTTTTGTGGATTTCAGATAACTTAAACTTTCTTTTCCTGAGTAACATATAGATCACTTGAGGACAAAATGAAAATATTCTCAGATATTAATGTCTAAACCATTCTGACCTTGGAATGTAGTGGGAGAAGTATTTGATACTGTTGCCTTGCCAGCTCTTTTGTATAACAGCAAATTATGTCGTAATCTATGGTTTGAAAGATACATAAAGCTGTCAAGCCATGAGTTAGCCAGGTAAGTGAGAAATATGTATTCTTGAAATACACGCAGAAGTAGAAGTTGAACAGATGTGCTATAAAGCTATAGTCTGAATGTCTTTGCCATGAAAGTGTTTGTTATTTATTTTATGGGGTAAATTAACAATAATTTATTTTATCATAGAAATATTGTTTTACAATATATGTTTATGGTAGTTGTGGCCTTATTTAAACTCCACATTTAAGGAGAAAGTGTATACTGAATATTCATTTCTTAAGAAAGCTAATTACACCATGACCTATGACGTACAATAGAAAGTTCACCTGAAGGTTGCAGTGAGGAAAAGCCCAAGCCGAGATTAAGAAGGAGGTCAGAGAAACTTAATATTGCGAAAGTTGAAACTGAGCTCAAAAGGATAGCAGGAAGGGATCTAGAAGAATATTCTGTTTTTTATAATTTGTGAATCAAATCATCTTAGTACATCCAGAAACACATTTTAAACAAGCAAGGAATCCCACATGATCCCACTTCAATAAAACATATTTAGGTAAGTTGTAAAAATAATTTTAGTGGTTAAATTATGTATGGATTGGTTATTTTTATGTACAATCAAGTAATTAGTAGAATACAGAATTAAATGAAACTTTCTTGGCTTCTGTGTTATATTAAAATTTTGTAAGCTATGGTGGGGCTCACTTTATATTCTAAAATGTGAAATATAATTAAATGGTGATTGGGAGTCATAACACTGACAAAATCTGTCATTTTAAATTACCTGATGTATTAAAAAGGTAGTTGATTTTTTAAAAGTATCTAACTACTATAGGCATGTTCTTTTGGTTTGAGTGTTTCCTAAAAAAAAAAAAGATTGTTTGAATTGTTTCCTAAATAACATTTCTCCCTGGTTTTAGATTTATCCTGGGGAATCTGATATCATTGGTATTAATAGACCAATTTTTCCTAATAACTTGTTAACTTCATGTGAAAAATGGGATATTTTGATTGAGAATTTAATATATATGATATTAAAACATGAAATTTAGACCTAATAGTATATTAATATTTTAAGATGCTGATCCTTGGTATTTTTATTTTAGGAACAAATTGTCTGTAAATTTGAATATGATAAGCTGTTGAAATACCTATTTGGATTAACTCTATGGTTCTTAGACTTTTATTATCTACATACTAAGGATTTTGTACCACTTGCTCAAAATGTCTGCTAATCATCATGCTTTTTACATTTAATGTGCTAATCATCAAAAATCCCAATAACTTCTAAATAACTAAATAACTAAAAGAAAATTAGTGCTGAAAATACAACTTGCACTCAATATATGTTAACATATATGGGCATCATAGTGATGTCATTAACCATGTGAAAACTATAAGACATAAATCTGTTTAAAAAAGAAACATCATTTTTCATCTAGAACAAATGAAAACTCTACTGAACTAATTTTATCACTTTAGTTCTAAATTCTCTTCTGCATACGTGGAAAGTGTTAACATGCCACCTTCATTAGCATAAGAACTTCTCAAGTAACAATTTTAAATTTACTTATACTTATTTATTTATTTTTTTTAATGCTCCAGCATACGTGCTTCTGGGCTTCCCTGGTATCTCAGCTGGTAAAATATCCACCTGCAATGCAGGAGACCCTAATTTGATTCCTGGGTCGAGAAGATCCCCTGGAGAAGGGATAGGCTACCCACTCCAGTATTCTTGGGCTTCCCTGATGGCTCAGATATTAAAGAGTTGCCTGCAGTGCAGGAGATCTGGGTTCAATCCCGAGACTGGAAAGATCACATGGAGGAGGACCTGGCAAATCACTCCTGTGTTCTTGCCTAGAGAATCCCCAGGGACAGAGGAGCCTGGCGGGCTACAGTCCATGGGTCACAAAGAACCACGTGCACTTGAAAGGATAACAATGTACACTTGCCATTATTTGGAATTAAATACCAATGAGATACACTTGGTTGATAACACTATGCCTAAAGTATTCTATATTATTATTAATATTTGTCTACATCTTTTTTAAGCTACTAGTTAAACCATATTGAAAATCAGTTTTTATTGGACCCACCTGTGCATTCCATCATCATTTTCCCCCTCTATTAAATTATTAGTTAAACATTTTGGAGGTTGGGGTGTACTTGCTCTGATATTAATAACATACATTTTTTAATCAAAATCTACTATCACATTCTATTACACAACCTCACATATAATGTAAGAACCCTACCATAATGTACTTCCAGTTCTCTCTTCTTTCCTTTGGGCAATTGTTTTCACTTATCTTACTTCTATTTATGTTAACAGCACATAACTTTTTTTTAAAACTTTTAAGCAAACAATTATCTTTTAAATATTTTTATAAATGAGACAAAGAACATATATTAAAATTATAGTATTAAGGATAAACTGTTTTGTGATAATAGTACAAATATAAATTTTGGTGACATACAACTTCATGACAAAAACAAAGCTCTTATTAAATTAAGAAAAAGATAATACAGTTTGAATTGATTATGGAATACATATGATTCATAACTTCAACCAAGCAAATTCTATCAAAATAAAACTATCATTAAAATTTACAAATATTTTTATGTACAGCAAAATAATTGAATAACCTTTTCTTTATGTATGACAAAGAAATGCTGATTCAAAAATAAATATATAAATTTTAGTAGATCAATACTAGTTTCTGCTTTTGCTGCTCATTTTCATTCAGACTTAGGAAAGTTTTTATCTGAAGCACTGTTTTTCATACACAACCAAAAGTGAAATATTTCAAAAAAATCATAATTTAAGACAATTTGGTAAGTTTCATATTGTGAAAAATTTTTATCAAAGAAAGGTGTCCAAAAAGAAATAAAGATTTAATATATGTGAAAATACTTAAGCTGAAATATTTACACATTGCTTTATGACATAAGATCAAATTGAAACTTGCCCCTATTTCAAAGAACTAGCTCTATGCTTACTGGATACATCAATACCTATACAGAGAAAACTTTCTCAATTAAAAATATTATAGCCTATGGAGACATTTGTTGACATACCAACAATGTAAAATATATTGGAAATAGCTTTAACAATACCAATAAAAATAAGAATATATTGAAAACCGTATACTTAAGTAAAGAATAAAATGGCATTGGTGGTGGTGGTGGTTTAGTTACTAATTCATGCCCAACTCTTTGTGACCCCATGGACTATAGACCACCAGGTTCCTCTGTCCATGGAATTTTCCAAGCAAGAATACTGGAGTAGGTTGAGTAAAATGACATTAAATATGTCTAAAAAATCAATTAAAGCATGTACACATGTACCACAAATGATTATTCTGCTTCTCTTATTTTTAATGTTTATTTAAGTCATGTAAAGAGGATGTTTTTGTGTGAATAGATATATGGTATTTTAACTTTTTAGAAATTATTTTAAGTAATTTTTGTATAGATAATTATTTTGAAAAGTTCATCTAAAATTATAAATCAGTACATATTTTAATTATATAATTTAAATCACTTTTAGCTTTTTATTTCATGCCCACAATTTTTCACTTTATATGACAAATGTTACCTGATTTTAATAAACATTTTATTATATTAAAGACATATTCATATCTGCTATCCCTCTTAGATTATGTTCCTTTGATGGACAAGATGTTATCCTATTAATAATTATATAACCAGAACTTGGCATTACACCTGGTAGTTAGTAAATGTTACATGAATCTGACTGTGTTGAAATTTTTTATAATGTAAAATTAGAAACACACTGGTATTATGTGCTATCAGTCAAAACTATATAAAATATTTCTGTTTATCTTTTTTTTGCTAATTAATTCTGTTAATCTCCAAATATTGGAATTCAACTTCAAATTAGACTTTTATATAATCCTTTATAAAGAAACCACCTGCAATGCACAAGACCCCAGTTTGATTCCTGGGTTGGGAAGATCCCCTGGAGCAGGCCATGGAAACCTACTCCAATATTCTTACCTGGAGAATCCCCACGGGCAGAGGAGCCTGGCAGGCTACAGTCCATGGGGTCTCAAGGAGTTGGACACAACTGAGCTACTAAGCACAGCACATAATCTTTTATAATCTTGAATAAAAAGTCAGTTTCCTGTATAGGTATGTACCTTTGACAGCTGTCAACCTAACATGACTTTTGATTTAAAAAACATTGGACCAGTGATTTTATCCTCACTTTGTCTACATATTAGAGCACAAGAATCGATGGTGGTATGGAGGTGTTATTGTCCAGTTGCTAAGTCATGTCTGAGTATTAGAAACCCCATGGAGTACAGCATGCCAGCCCTCCCTGTTCCTGTCTCCTGAAGTTTACCCATTTTCATGTCCATTGTGCCGGTGGTGCTATCCAACCATCTGATCCTTTTCTGCCCTCTTCTCCTTTTGCCTTCAATCTTTCCCAGCACCAGGGTCTTTGCCAATGAGTCAGTTGTTGGCATCAGGTGGCTAAAGTATTGGAGCTTCAGCTTCAACATCAGTCCTTCCAGTGAATATTCAGTGTCGACTTACTAAAATGTATTTCCAATACCAAGCATACTTGGCTTCTGGTGGGTTTACAACAATTACCTGGTGAATAAATGAGTAAATATGTATTTTTAACAGTATGTTTATATAAAATACTTGGAAGTATACTACAACACTAGCTTTGAGGTTTCTTTTGCATCCCATACATGGAATATCTCTGTCATCTTATCATCTACTATAACCTTATTTGCCATATCATTAGGTATTTCCAAATCATAATGAAATTCTAAAGATAGCCACATTCCTGAGAAGCTGGCAGAGTATAGGCCTAATAATAGTGTTGAAACTTCTTTATAAAATTGATGGATCTCGTACAAAGCAAGGACTCAATCAAGGGCAGAATTCTCCAGGGTGAAATCCAACTCTAGGTTACCATCTGCATTTCAAATATTTTCTGATTGATTTGATTCTCAATGAGATTTCCTTCCAGGTTAAATATTCCTATTACCCAGCTTGATTTCCTTATTGATAGTGAAGTGGAGAATATAGTGTCATTTCTTAGTCAATACAAAAGTATAAGGCAATAAAACTGAAGAGGACAGTATAGGGCCTTGTGAATACCAAATTTGGACCATGACCTTACTGAAGTTTCTTGACATATTGCAGCAAAAAATACAACTACTTCTTGGAGTACACAGTGAATAGTAAAATCTACTGCTCTTTATATTAGAATTGACATTTTCATATCATATAATTTTCAATTATGCAATTTAATTGATAGAATAATACTTTAAGATTTTTTCTAATACTAAATCAGTCAGGTAAATTATTACTATGTCAGTTTTATTGACAAGGCAGACAAAATTCAGAGAACTAAGGCAATCTGATCAATGTCCCTGTCTTACTACAGTACAATTCTTCTGCTTTTGATAGTATTATCTATCCAATTGTATCAGATCTTAGGTTTTTCAAAAGTTCTTGAGATAAACAAGTTTATGCCAAAAAATCAGCTTTCTGAACAGAAAGGACATGCAAGAAATTATAAGTGATTTTAGTGTATTTTTTCTTTGTTGTACAGAGCAATGCCATAAGAAAACTGGAGTATTAATTAGCCCAAGGTAACCAAGATGGTAATTCAAACATTATCTCTGAATTATCATCCATAATATATTTGACACATGTGCATGTGTTAGTTAGGACCATTTTAGGTGAAATGAACATTTCTAATTAAATTAGATGAAAACAAATATAAAGTGAGAAGTCAGAAGTATATTTACAGTACTGATGAATTATAAAAATGATGATAACTCAGTCATTTTCTGTAGTATTTAGTGCTATCTATATTATTCTAAAAATGGCCTCAGGTTATCCAGAGAGAGTAACACAAATTAAAATGTAATATAAATGTTGTTACTGCACTTGGAGTAAATGTTTCCCAGTGTGAAACAAATCCTAAATTATAAATAAAGCTTAAGCATACATTGAAATGACTAGTTATAGTTTTGTTCATTCATTCATTCATTTCACACATATTTACTTGATGAACTATTTTTAACTCTTATGAAAGATTCTCTTCAATGTCTTATATATGAGGACTATTTATCCATAGGGTGTAGCAAAACTTGATTTGATAAGGTTCCATGTTGCTTAACAATAAATGCATTTAACTCTTTCAGTAGATTTAGACTATTGGTAAAGACTGAAAACATTGTAAAAACAATTCCTAAATAATACTAATATAAACTCCTCACTTGAATAAATTCTTTTTTAGTTACATACAAAGACATATATATATATATATATATAATTAGCATAAATGAATATCGCTGATAAAATTGGAGACAGTTGTATAGATATCTCCCTCAGGATAGATATTTGATAAGTGTTCTACTAAAGAAAGGAAGGGAATGAGAAAACAATTGGAGGAGGATAGGAATGTAATGAACAGTCTGTTTATTTAAGATGGAAGTTATAAGTCACATTTGTATGTTACTGGTTGTGACCCAGTACAGAAGGAAAACCTAGTGAATTAGAAGAGTTGAAGAATGTTTAGGAATGAAGTTCTTTCAAGACAAGAACTAGGATTAGCCTTACATAGAGCAAGGACAGCTTCATTGCAACAGGAGAGGAAGCAGAGACTGTGGATACAGATTCCAGAGGTGAGGGTGTGCCTACTTCACTGCTTCTATTCTCTTAAAGAACCATAAGGAAAGAAATTTGGAAAAAAAAAAAAAAAAGAGAGAGAGAGAGAGAGAGAGCAGGAAGAAGAGAGAGAATGAGAAAAACAATTGGAGGGAAATGTCCTTGTTACTGTAATTACTTAATACCATTTGGCACATACATTCTAAATCTGGCATTCTGTGTGAGGTGCTATCAGTTCAGTTGTGTCAAACTCTTTTCGACCCCATAGACTGTAGCCTGCCAGACTCCTCGGTCCATAGCATTCTCCAGGCAACAATACTGGAGTGGGTTGCTGTGACCTCTCCAGGGAATCTTCCAGATCCAGGGACTGAACCCACATCTCTTACTCTTATATCTGCTGCATTGGCAGGCAGGCAGATTCTTTACCACTAGCACCACCTGTGAAGCCCAAGTTCAGCATATATCAGGTTAAATTTGGTTTTTATTACTTTTAATAATACCTACAAAATAACCTTGAGTCTTTCTTTTTTGTTTCCCTTTATAGTGAGATATCAGGAACAAGAAATGGGTTATAAACTGCTCTTGCCTTTCTGTTTCAAATTAGTTCTAACTTTTTCGGCCTTGTTCTTTCATTAAGAAACAACTGTCAAAGTTCCATTAGTAGGGCATGCCTTTTTGCTTGTTTTATCTGGTAATGTGGTAGATTTGTAATGAGACAATATACTCTAATACTTAGGAGCCCTGCTGTTTCTTGAGTTCAAATTCCACATATGCTAAGAATAAGCACATAATATGATGGGAAGCTTATATTACTCATTTAGAATAGGGATGATAATACTTCATAAGAATTTGTGTTTTAGTCTAAGAGTATATAAACTTAGGTTCTAGTAAAGTGTTTTGTGCAATAGATGCTCTCAATATAGATAATAATCATAATTGTCATTATTTTATTGGTATCTATTCTAATTATCATTCATGTTGCATATAGTTGTTTAACATATATCTCTTTCTTAGATAAACAGACTTTTTTCAGTTTGATACAATGTATACCAATGGAATCCTGTGAATAAAACCACATTGTTAATATCTGTGCAATTTAAGTAAGAAATTAATATATTTAAAGTTAAGTATTATTACATATGTAGGTTTTTGGATTTCTCCTATCAGGATGATAGGCAAGGAAGGTAGTTTTTTTTCTGATTTTATAATAACATTTAAGGAATAATAACATATTTTAGAAATTTCCACTGAAGTCCTGATTTTACTTGCACTCCATACTATGGTTCACACTCTCAGTACTTTTTATTACAAAAGTTCTATCATTTTTTACTTAAGAAATGTCCCTCGGTTATGGTCTCATGTGTGCATAGGGCACTTTGTCCACTTTAAACAGTTATGTGATATAGAGCAGGGTTATCTTTTTTAAGCCTCAATTTTCTCATTTGAAAAATATGGATAATAATAGTGTCCAGACTTCTCGTGAATCCAGTGAGAAACAGCTCATAGTACAAATGTTTAAAAGATAGTAAGTGTCCAGTAAATATTGCGTATTGCTTTACTAATCACATTCCCTTTTATTTATATACCTTTTCCCTGTGACTATTACAGTTTCTATTGAATAATCAACTGGTCTAAGAGCTGTGAAACACTTAATAAGTCCTATTCTTTACTAACCAAAATATAAATGTCCATTCCTTTTGGGGAGAAAGACAAAGAAAGGAAGTTATTTTTTATTGTCAATTTCATTAGGTTTTGAAAGTTAAATCCAAGGTTTATTTGGATAGGATAGCATTTAAGCCTATTATATGCACTTTCTAGAATGTTCCTTTCTTTATATCATTGCAGATGAGGCAAGGTTGTTAAGACCTTTTATCTCTGTTAGAGTTTGTGCTTACCTTACATATTTTTGTTAAGAAAATCAAGAATGTCATACTTAAACCTAATATGAAAAATGCAGATATTCATTTCAGCAATCAAATTTGAAGTAATTTGAACTGAAGAAATTAAGAAAATAAATATAAATTATCTATGTTAATAATTTGGTGGCAAATATATTATTTCTAATGTGTAGCTTTTTAGATTTTATATATATAAAATAGTTGATAAGTTAAAATACTTAATAGCGAAAAACACCCTGTGTTTTATACATACATATGTATATATTAAATAAAAAATTAAAGCAAATTAGAATTGTTTATCATGAGAATTGTATGTTCCATAAAATTAAGCAATAAATATCAAATAAAGATACTTAACCTATTTTTACACATGTGCCTAATACTTACTATTCTCTAGTATTATATAATTTATTTTAAATCATGCTAATTTGTGAGATTATTTCAGTCCATGGCATTTGAAATGGTTATTTATTTTCTTCAATAGCTATAGCTTTTGTTTTAATGCATAAAACAAAAATGATTGATACCAAAATAAATGTTTTTTTGCCTACCCACAAACACAGTGAATAACCTGTATAGAGATTAAACTTTGAATAAGTAAAGAAAATAAGACAACAGCATTCACAGCAAGTAATTGTTTCTATATATATTTAACTAATCGCCTTTAGAATTCAAGTAATTCCAAGAAAAATATTTGATCTTTTACTAAACCCTATTGTTCTCTATTTTGTTTTAAAATCTTACTCCTAATTTATTTATTAATTAAGAGAAAAGACAGTACAGTTTTACCACCTCTCTTCCTTCAAGTCAACCAGCCCCAAAGGCAAATGAATATTTTTACATATATTAGCTGTCATATTGAAGCCTTCTGATTTTAGTTACTAGGTTCCAATTTAAATCTTTAAGCATAGTAACTCTGATGATAGGGGCCAAACATCTTTTTTCTTTAAATACTCGTAAGCCACAGTTATACATTTCAATATTTGTGTAACATTGCTGTATGTACATTTTTACTTTTGAGAATGTTCATACTAAGCTTCAAGTTTTTTGCAGATGCAAGAGTCCAGCACATAGGAAGCCTCAACACTCACAAAAACAACTACAAAGTTAATTGTTTTCATTATCTTTTATATCATTTCAGTTTGAAAGCTGTAGCACATTTTACATTTATATCACTCCTTTCCAATAAAAACTTGCTAAGTGTAAATCTTATATGTAGAACATCCCAATCCACTTTTATATTGTAAAGCCAGTTCATAGATCAGTTTTAGTGTTAGTGGAATCATCCCAGAGCAATTCAAGAAAAACTTAATAACTAAGTTTATCACAAAAGTTTACCAAAAAAGTGTCTATCAATATTAAAAGACTGTAATTGCCAGACCCTGTAATACCTGATGGATGTTCTGCTAAGGAACATAGGTATTAGAGAACAAATCCACTTGGCAATTGGAACCATGCCCCTGCCCCACTTCCCTCCATATTCTCCCATATGAGTTTGATTTTTATTCTATTATCAACTAAAAATAACTCAAAAGATCATTTGAATATTTTAGGATAGACACGTTTATGCACACTATAGCATTTCTGTTTATGGGTATACTCTGTATTTTTAATAGTTTCTTAATGAGGTTTATTATATTTAACTGAGAAAGAAATTGTACCTCGAGAACAGTTAACAGGTAGAAGAGGACATTCTCCTGTATCATTTAAAAATTTGACTTTTGAAATCAGACTAACAGGTGTAAACCTTGGTTCTGCACTCTAATTTCTGTAATATTGAAAAAGTTACTTATCCTTCCTAAACTTTTGTTTTCTCACCTCTAAAATATTTAAGAACAATAATGGCACTTGACTGATTGGGTTGTTAGTAGAATGAAATGAATTATACATGTTAAGTCCTTGTCCTTGGCCATTGCTCAGAAATGCTAGTTTATCAATACAATGAAGCAACTGTAAGATTGCTGATGCTGTATATAATGATACATGGTTTAAATTTTAATTTAATGTAATTTAAGGTAAAATGACATTTGTAGTCTACATTTTGTAACCTTTTTAAAAAGTAACCCTTTAAATATTAACCCTTTAAAAATAACTTCCTTGCTTTCCAAGAAGATATATAAATAATTTTTTCTATTCAGTTTGTGTGTTATACATGTGTGTGTATACATATATGTGTGTGTGATTATAAGTGTGTATATATATGTATATGAAATCACTTTTTTGTCATTTCAGCTTTTATGCATACCACAGATATTAGAGTGTGTGTTATTTTTAAAATTGATGTAGTCCTTTTGATTCCCAAATGACTTGGAAAGTCGAAACATTACAATATTTGTGTGAGATCCTCTGATTTCTTTGTTCTGTATGTATGTGTATTAAACAGATGAGCTACAAAAAGAATGCCTGGTGTATTAAAACAGATTGATTGGTATATTGATGAAACTATGTATCTATGGATGTATTATCTATCTATCTATAGCTGCCTTGGAGAAGAAGGCTGCTGTCTGTGGGGTCACACAGAGTTGGATACAACTGAAGTGACTTAGCAGCAGCAGTAGCATAGCTACCTACCTACCTGTGTACCTGGTTATTAACCTACTAAGGATGTATACAACAGAATCTGTTCATAGGTGCCACCACTACACAGTTTGAACAATTCAAATTCTGTTCAGTTTTGTGTCTGTTTATTTCCCCTTTGTATTCCTAGCACCCAACACAATGCCTGGAATATATTAAGTTAGTGAATAAATGAATGAATACTAGTTATGTGTCTGTAATCCAGCAATTTTGTGTACTTTAATATGCACTTTAAAAAGTAATGTATACAAGTACTGCAGCCTACATTCATGAATATAGTTTAATAATAGCTTAAATGAAAAAGTTAATACTTTCTTTGTCTTGATACTTAATTATCATATGCTTTAGAATAAATTTGCTTTGTAGTAATTCAAAATAATTAAGCTGTTCCTGTTCCATTAACCTGTATGATGTAGTTAATTATATTATTAAATGTGCCATATATTGTATATATTAATAAAAGAACAGTTGTTTTCCCATAGTACCATACCACTCTCCTCTAATGATTTTTTAAATTAAAATTTAGATAATTTTAGATTTCTATACAGTTGTCAAAAATAATAGAGATCCTGTATATCCTTTACCCAATTCCCTCCAATGGCATTTTCTTGCATAACCATAGCACAATATCACAACCAAAAAATTGACATTGATACAATCCACAAACCTTATTCAGATTTCATTAATTTTACTTATGCTCCTTTGTGGGTGTATGTTTATTGTGTTTATATAGTTCTATGTAGATTTGATCACCACCACCAGAGGCAAACCACAATGCAATTCCATCACAAAGATCCCTCTTTTGAGTGTTTTATAGTCATAGTGTGGAGAAGGCAATGGCAACCCAGTCCAGTACTCTTGCCTGCAAAATCCCATGGACAGAGGAGCCTGGTAGGCCGCAGTCCTTGGGGTCCGCGAAGAGTCGGATACGACTGAGCGACTTGACTTTCACTTTTCACTTTCATGCATTGGAGAAGGAAATGGCAACTCACTCCAGTGTTCTTGCCTGGAGAATCCCAGGGATGGCAGAGCTTGGTGGGCTCTTGTCTATGGGGTCACACAGAGTCAGACACGACTGAAGTGACTTAGCAGCATAGTCATAGTGATCTCCTTCCATCTCCTCCCCCAGCAATGTTTGGTAACTAGTGATCTGTTTTCCTACTTTGTAATACTGTCACTTCAAGAATGTTCCCTAGGTAGAGGCTATTGTAATTTTTACTCATCATAATTGCGTTCAGATACACCTAAGATGTCCTGTGTATCAGCATTCCTTTTTTATTGCCGATAAGTATTCCATGGTATAAACTTAGTTTAATGGTTCACCTGTAGAAGGACATTAGGTTTCCGCTTAGTCTTTAGTTCTGGCAAAGAAAACTCCTGTGAACCTCCATGTTCAAATTTTTACGTGAACACAAGTTGTCATTTCACTGGAATAAATATGCAAGAGTATAGTTACTGGGTCATGGTAAGCATATTTTTTTTTTTTTTCAAGAAAGTGTCATCTTTCCAGAGTGACTATTCCATTTTACATTTCTCCCAAAAGTGTATGCGTAATTCATTTTCTTTTTTTTTTTTAAGAATCTTCCCAGCATTTGATGTTATATATATCTTATTTTAGCTAACTTGATAGGTATCTCATTGTGGTTTTAATTTACATTTCTTTAACAGTTAATGATGCTGAACATCTTTTCTTTCTTTTTTTTTAAAATTTATTTATTTTTTTATTTTTTTTAATTTTAAAATCTTTAATTCTTACATGCATTCCCAAACATGAACCCCCCTCCCACCTCCCTCCCCATAACATCTCTCTGGGTCATCCCCATGCACCAGCCCCAAGCATGCTGTATCCTGCGTCAGACATAGACTGCCGATTCGATTCTTACATGATAGTATACATGTTAGAATGCCATTCTCCCAAATCATCCCACCCTCTCCCTCTCCCTCTGAGTCCAAAAGTCCGTTATACGCATCTGTGTCTTTTTTGCTGTCTTGCATACAGGGTCGTCATTGCCATCTTTCTAAATTCCATATATATGTGTTAGTATACTCTATTGGTGTTTTTCTTTCTGGCTTACTTCACTCTGTATAATCGGCTCCAGTTTCATCCATCTCATTAGAACTGATTCAAATGAATTCTTTTAAACGGCTGAGTAATACTCCATTGTGTATATGTACCACAGCTTTCTTATCCATTCATCTGCTGACGGACATCTAGGTTGTTTCCATGTCCTGGCTATTATAAACAGTGCTGCGATGAACATTGGGGTATATGTGTCTCTTTCAATTCTGGTTTCCTCGGTGTGTATGCCCAGCAGTGGGATTGCTGGGTCATACGGTAGTTCTATTTGCAATTTTTTAAGGAATCTCCACACTGTTCTCCATAGTGGCTGTACTAGTTTGCATTCCCACCAACAGTGTAGGAACATCTTTTCATGTGCCATCAGGTATCCCCTTTATTGAAATGTGTTTTGCCCATTTTGTAATTGGATTTTTTCTTCTTTTTTTCCCCCCCAGTTCTAAGAATTCTTCATATATTCTAGAATACTAGTACTGTGTGGTATATAAGCCAAGCAAATATATTCTTCTAGTTTGTAGCTGTCTTTTCATCCTCTTTACAATGTCTCTCACAGAGCATCAAAATAGTGAATTTTGAGTAGAACTACTAAAATGTCATGTTACTGCTTGAAGCAAGTTAACAAATAAATTATTTATGAAAAAACAATTTAAAAGTATTTATTGTGTGGGTATTTAAAAATTAGCAATATTTTTTTATCAAATTGAGGTATCACTGATTTACAATGTTATGTTAATTTCAGATGTACAGCATAGATAATTTTTATATATTATATATGAAACATGTGTGCATGCTCAGTCATGTCCAATTCTTTGTGACCCTATGGACTATAGCCTACCAGGCTCTTCTGCCCATGGGATTTTCCAGGCAAGAATAGTGGAGTGGGTAGCCATTTGCTCCTCCAAAGGATCTTACCAACCCAAGGATTGAACTGACATCTCCAGCATTGCAGACAGATTCTTTACCTGCTGAGCCATCCGGGAATTATACCTCATTTATAAAGCAACAAGGATATATTTGTATAGCACAGGGAATTATGACCCAGGCATTTTTAAGTTATTTTTTTAAGTATGTAAAAGCCTCTCAAATATAGGTCTGGACTTTTAAATTGATTTGGTTGCCATCAAAACTAAAAGTTTGTTTCTATTTGTTCATAGGTTCAGTTGCCACTGCATGTCGTGACCCAGGGGTTCCTATGAATGGAACTCGAAATGGGGATGGACGAGAACCTGGAGACACTGTGATTTTTCAGTGTGACCCAGGATATGAACTTCAAGGAGAGGAAAGAATAACCTGCATTCAGGTAGAAAATCGATACTTCTGGCAGCCCAGCCCTCCAGTTTGTATAGGTATGAATTCAGAACAATTAAAATTTTATGCAAGTGTGAAACGATGGTTAAAAACTGGTTTCAGTGTTATTAAGAACATTATTCTGGAATAGGTTCTAGATCTCAGAGGTCTATGACCTTCCAAAAAATGCATAAAATTGTAAATCATTATTATTTTTCCCGAGGAGAGAGTGGATCTATAAATTCATTATATTCTTAGTGGTTTTAACACTCTTTTAAAAATGTTAAGAATCAAAGTTCATGGAAAACCTTCATCTTGCCTTATCTCCTATGTTGTTGTTCATTGTTGTTCAGTCACAAAGTACACCAGGCTTCCCTGTCTTTCAGTATCTCCGCGAGTTTGCTCAAACTCATGTCCATTGAGTCACTGATGCCATCTCATCCTCTGTCACTCTCTTCTCCTGCCCTCAATCTTTCCAGAATCAGGGTCTTTTCCAATGAGTAGACTCTTTGCATCAGGTGGTCAAAGTATGAGGCTGCCAAAGTATATATTATCTGCCAAACAAATGTAGTTATCCAATACTTTTAAAATTTTAAAAATGGATTCAGACACTGTATTTGATCTTGCCTCTATAATGATTATTTCTTCTAAGAAAGAAAGTTGTATCAGAATTTAAATTTGAGTTTTAGGGCTTTGATTTTTCCTTCAATCCATGTATTCCAGATCAGTTTTTATGTTGATGATCTAAAGATTTGTAGTACTTGGATGCAATCTCAAAAACAACAGAATGATCTCTGTTCGTTTCCAAGGCAAACCATTCAATATCACAGTAATCCAAGTCTATGCCCCAACCAGTAATGCTGAAGAAGCTGAATGGTTCTATGAAGACCTACAAGAACTTTTAGAACTAACATCCAAAAAAGATGTCCTTTTCATTATAGGGGACTGGAATGCAAAAGTAGAAAGTCAAGAAACACCTGGGGTAACAGGCAAATTTGGCCTTGGAATACGAAATGAAGCAGGGCAAGGGCTAATAGAGTTTTGCCAAGAGAACACACTGGCCATAGCAAACACCCTCTTCCAACAACACAAGAGAAGACTCTACACATGGACATCACCAGATGGTTAAAACCGAAATCAGATTGATTATATTCTTTGCAGACAAAGATGGAGAAGCTCCATATAGTCAACAAAAACAAGACCGGGAGCTGGCTGCGGCTCAGATCGTGAACTCCTTGTTGACAAATTCAGACTTAAATTGAAGAAAGTAGGGAAAACCATTAGACCATTCAGGTATGACCTAAATCAAATCCCTTATGATTATACAGTGGAAGTGAGAAATAGATTTAAGTGCCTAGATCTGATAGATAGAATGCCTGATGAACTATGGACGGATGTTCATGACACTGTACAGGAGACAGGGATCAAGAACATCCACTTGGAAAAGAAATGTAAAATGGCAAAATAGCTGTTTGGGGAAGTCTTACAAATAGCTGTGAAAAGAAGAGAAGTGAAAAGCAAAGGAGAAAAGGAAAAATATAAGCATCTGAATGCAGAGTTCCAAAGAATAGCAAGGAGAGATAAGAAAGCCTTCCTCAGCGATCAATTCAAAGAAATAGAGGAAAACAACAGAATGGGAAAGACTAAAGAGCTCTTCAAGAAAATTGGAGATAACAAGGGAACATTTCATGCAAAGATGGGCTCGATAAAGGACAGAAATGGTATGGACCTAACAGAAGCAGAAGATATTAAGAAGAGGTGGCAAGAATACACAGAAGAACTATACAAAAAAGATCTTAACAACCCAGATAATCAGGATGGTGTGATCACTCACCTAGAGCCAGACATCCTGGATTGTGAAGTCAAGTGGGCCTTAGAAAGCATCACTACGAACAAAGCTAGTTGAGGTGATGGAATTCCAGTTGAGCTATTTCAAATCCTGGAAGATGATGCTGTGAAAGTGCTGCACTCAATATGCCAGCAAATTTGGAAAACTCAGCATTGGCCACAGGACTGGAAAAGGTCAGTTTTCATTCCAATCCCAAAGAAAGGCAATGCCAAAGAATGCTCAAACTACCACACAATTGCACTCATCTCACATGCTAGTAAAGTAATGCTCAAAATTCTCCAGAATGCTTCAGCAATATGTGAACGATGAAATTGCAGATGTTCAAGCTGGTTTTAGAAAAGGCAGAGGAACCAGAGATCAAATTGCCAACATCCGCTGGATCATCAAAAAAGGAAGATAGTTCCACAAAAAACATCTACTTCTGCTTTATTGACTATGCCAAAGCCTTTGACTCTGTGGATCACAATAAACTGTGGAAAATTCTGAAAGAGATGGGAATACCAGACCACCTGACCTGCCTCCTGAGAAATCTGTATGCGGGTCAGGAAGCAACAGTTAGAACTGGACATGGAACAACAGGCTGGTTCCAAATTAGGAAAGGGGTACATCAAGCCTGTATATTGTTACCCTGCTTATTTAACTTATATGCAGAGTACATCATGAGAAATGCTGGGCTGGATGAATCACAAGCTGGAATCAAGTTTCCCAGGAAAAATATCAATAACCTCAGATACGCAGATGACACCACCCTAATGGCAGAAAGTGAAGAGGAACTAAAGACCCTCTTGATAAAAGTGAAAGAGGAGAGTGAAAAAGTTGGCTTAAAACTCAACATTCAGAAAATGAAGATCATGGCATCTGGTCCCATCACTTTATGGGAAATAGATGGGGAAACAGTAGAAACAGTGTCAGACTTTATTTTGGGGGGCTTCAAAATCACTGCAGATGGTGATTGCAGCCATAAAATTAAAAGACACTTACTCATTTGAAGGAAAGTTATGACCAACCTAGATAGCATATTGAAAGCAGAGATATTACTTTGCCAGCAAAGGTCCGTCGAGTCAAGGCTATGGTTTTTCCTGTGGTCGTGTATGGATGTGAGAGTTGGACTGTGAAGAAGGCTGAGCACCGAAGAATTGGTGCTTTTGAACTGTGGTGTTGGAGAAGACTCTTGAGAGTCCCTTGGACTGCAAGGAGATCCAACCAGTTCATTCTAAAAGAGATCAGTCCTGAGTGTTTTTTAGAAGGACTGATGTTAAAGCTGAAACACCAATACTATTGCCATTTCATGCGAAGAGTTGACTCATTGGAAAAGACTCTGATGCTGGGAGGGATTGGGGGCAGGAGAAGAAGGGAACGACAGAGGGTGAGATGGCTGAATGGCATCACTGACTCCATGGATGTGAATTTGAGTGAACTCCAGGAGATGGTGATGAACAGGGAGGGCTGGCATGCTGCAATTCTCGGGGTTGCAAAGAGTTGGGCATGACTGGGCAACTGAGCTGAACTGAACTGAAGGATTTGCAACCATTTGGTTCATACTTCCAACTCTCTGTCCTTTATTTACATACCCTGTTCTTGTATATCCAAGTTAGACTCTTGAAAATGAAGACACACATTATTTCTTTATCAAGTATTAGAAAAACTTTATACCACCTTTGTAGTGAAAATAGTGAGAAAATATGCTATATAATCTTAACAATAAAAGATCTCATCATTAAGGTTCTTACAATCAACTAATTCAATCTCAAACCTGTGTTTCAAGTGTTTTTAAATTGGTGTCATCTAGAATATATAATACATTTTGACCAAAGTTTGTACTGTCTATTCAAAACTTTATTTATATGCATATCCTTTCCTTTGGTACACTGTAAGCAACTAGAGAGAAGATTCCATTTCTTGTTCATTGTATTTCTTCTAGCATGAAATTTAGCACATTTAGGAGAGAAATACTTATTTTTGTAAATTTATATCTAACTCATAAATACATTTTCAGTAATTATTTCACAGAGTCACATGATAATAAGAAAAGAGTGTTTAGTGCTTAAGCGCTCAATTATTCAATTTATGTTATTCATTTTATATTTCTTATACATGAGATGGAAACTCAAATTCATTAGTGTGTCCTACACATTGCTATAGGCATTGAGGATTTAGCATTAAAGTAATATAGAAGAGTTCTCTGTGTTTGTGAACCTACTCCTACTACAGTGAAAACTAAACAGTCTGGACTTTCATATCACATATTTTGCATTTTATAGTCTGGATTTAATAAAAAGCGCTCAATATGGAAAATGAAACATATCTAAAGACTCAAACCAGCCAGCGTTTGACTTCTAGGTATTTCTAGACTTCTGTAGAAAATGCAGCAGATGATAATGACAGAGCTTATTAAAGAGGCTGAAAAAATGCACAAAATAAGTGCATACTTTGAGCCAGTTCAGATTTAGCCGTATTTCCCTTTACAGTTTATTATTTCCATTTATACCTATGTTGCTCACTATGCTTGTATCACTGAAAGATTCTAAATCATCAAACATCTATTATCTTGCATTTTATTATAACTTCACTCATAAATGCAGACAAAAAACAAGGAAAAAATGCTTTCAAAGGAAAGACTGAAACAGTTCAATGTTCATTTATTTGTTTACTACACAGATTACCTAAAAAATTAAACAAAAATACCACATTCCAACTAATTGGGATCTAACTGAGCATCTTGTAAAGGGCATCTGTGTAAAGAGAAAATGACAGAACTTCAGAAACTTACTTGGACTTCTTGATTTATTGTGATTTCTACACCTATTAAATGGGTGCTATTTATTATAATTATTAGAAAGGCTATAGTATATCAAATGTTATGTTGAGAATTCTGAAATATTGAACAGCTTTATACTGAAATTCTAGAAAACACAAAAATATGAAGCATAAAAGACTAAACAGGCTGTTATAAAATTCTATTTGTAGACAAGACTTCAGTCAGCAGGTAATAATTTTAGGAAAAACATGTTGAACACTAAATTTTACTTAAATGTAGCAGGTTTGGGGAATTTTTTATAAGGATTTTGGTGCTGTGTATTATTTTTTTTATAGGAGAAGATCACATGAGGAGAGAATATGCATTAAAGCTTCTCTGAAGAAAATAACCTAAAAAAAAAAAAGTCTGAAAAATTGCTAAGGCTGCAGAAAGCTTGATCTCCAAAACTGATAAGAAATTAGTCCATGATTGGAAAACTATGCCAAAGATTAAACCTTCAACTTTTTAGAAACTTCATAAGTCTATGTGTCAGACCATGGAGCATAAAGCATTTTGCTTGCCTGTAGAAGTAGTCAGCCTTATAGCAAATACCAAACAGAAGGACAGTCATCTTTAAAAGCTCTACTAACTCTAGTAGAATTCATTCCAACAAAAATTGACAGTGTGAAGATTACTTTGACATTGCCAGAGAGAAAGTAACAAGACTCAACATGAAGGTAAATAGCAAAAACATTAGTGTGGGTGGACTGCTGAGAAAAAGAGTAGACACAAATAAAACTGAATTGGGGAGAAAAAATAATATTGTAAAATCATTATCAATAGTTGCCCATATAACTGTCTCATAGAAACTACACTCAGAACAATTCATTAATATCAGAATTCCATGGAACCTAAATAAAATTTTAATTCATTAATGTATTTGCTTTAAAGAGAATCTTATATTTGATGCTTTATGATTAGATACATAAAAATAAAAATGTATTTTCCAAATGTTATTTAAAGTTTTATATATTTAAACCAAAGATGATTTTCTTTATTGTTGATTTGTTTGGGATTTATACAAATATCAGATAATGTCTCTACTTGTCTCAAAGGTTTTTACAGATTTTCAGAATCTACTGCAGCAATTAAATTTATCAAGAAAACCTCAATAAGTAATTTAAATAATTGAATCAAAAGAATTTTAAAAGACTTTATGATCAAATAGTAGTATAGTCACAAAATATATTCAGTAAAATACTTAAAATACGTATAATGGATTTTCCTATATCCTATGTGATAAAGAATATACACTATAAATGGAAATGTATTTGTGTCATGTGCATAAAATTGTTAATGATAAAAGACCACTATTTCCTGTGAAAAATAAAACTGAAACAAACCAATAAAATTGCTACCATAGTCGCCCCAAATTACAAATAACACCACTTTCTTAGAATATGAAAGAAAACACAAAAATATTCTTGCCTTAATTCATACATATATGTATTTGCTATTAGACATATTTTTCTAATACTATCCAAATTCACATTTGATTTCAAAAGTTCCAAAGACAAAGTATGCCATTATTTTTATCAAAGCATATAGCTACAAATTAGGTTGTCATTCAATCTAGTCATCATTAATCTTCACAAGGAATGAATGCAAGGAGCCAATAGCAATTCAGCAACATTTATAGAATGTGTCATATATGCTAAATCTCATATAGAAAATAACATATAAGACAGTTTTTAGGTTATGGATTAAAGATGAATGCAGACACCTGAAAGGAATATTTAAATATAATATAGTAAGGAAAGTGATAGAGATAGGCAAACGTTGCTATGGATACCAGGTTGTTCTGGAGAGAGCTGCCATAAAGCCCAGGCTGAAAATTTATAGGAAAACTCCCTGGTGTGTGCTCAGTCACTCTGTTATTTCTGACTCTTTGTGACCCCACAGACTAGTGGCCAGGTGCCTCTGTTCATGGGATTTTCCAGGCAAGAATACTGGAGTGGATTGCCATTTCCTTCTCCAGGGAATCTTCTTGACCCAGGGATGGAACCCGCATCTTTTGAGTCTCCTGCATTGGCAGGAGGATTCTTTACCACTGGAAACTCCCTGGAGGCAGTGATGAATCTTGAGACATAAGAAAGAGTTACATAGATGTAGAAGGGTAACAGACATTTCAAGAAAAACAACTAGGATGCATAAAGGCATGTTAATACAAGGAACAACTAAATAATTATTTGAGTGTAAATTACGTGTCTAGATTGGTGGTTGATGCAAATGGAAAGGTTGCAAGGGTTAAGACATGAAAGCTGTACTGGAGTCGGAGCATTATCTTTTAGGCAATGTGAAATAACAGCAGAATTTTATGCATGGGTATAATCTGATCGGCCTTCCCCAGTGGCTCAGCAGTAAAGAATCCATCTGCAGTGCAGGAGACGCAGGTTCAGTCCCTCGGTGGAGAAGATCCCCTGGAAAAGGGCATGGCAACCCACTCTAGTACTCTTGCCTGGAAAACCCCATGGATAGAGGATCCTGGCAGGCTATAACCTGTAGGGTCACAAAGACTCAGACACAACTGAAGAGACTGAGCACATAATATGATTAGATATTTTTACTTGGAAGATGTATTGGAGGAAATAGATTATCCTGTGTGTGTCCTCAATCACTTAGTCATGTCCGACTATGCTAGATTATACTAGAGGCATGAAAAACAAACCAAAAAAAGCAATAATTCTGGAGGCATTTAAGAGTCAGATCTAAAAATGTGGTATTAGAGAAGAAAAGATAGAATGAAAATATCTATGAAGAACTATGAAATGGTGTCTTGGTAGTGCTTACTGATAGACTGGAGTCAAAGGGGCAGCGAAGAAAAGAAAGAATCTTGGGCCCTAGCTTGGGGATATATATGGATGGATAATAATCAAACAACCTAGGAATATAGGAGAAATTTGAGTTAAGGTTTGGGTATATTGGATATTCTGTGTTTGATGTACCCATAGGCTCTCAGGTAGAGATAATCAGTAAGCACTTGGGGATATGGTTACTATTAATTAGAGAAATCTGCTGGAGATGATAAGAAAAAGGAGTTATCAGTATATAAATGGAAGGTAAAGTAACAATTTGGATATGGAATTAAAAGACACTTACTCCTTGGAAGGAAACTTATGACCAACCTAGATAGCATATTCAAAAGCAGAGACATTACTTTGCCAACAAAGGTCTGTCTAGTCAAGGATATGGTTTTTCCAGTGGTCATGTATGGTTGTAAGAGTTGGACTGTGAAGAAGGCTGAGCGCTGAAGAATTGATGCTTTTGAACTGTGGTGTTGGAGAAGACTTGAGAGTCCCTTGGCCTGCAAGGAGATCCAACCAGTCCATTTTAAAGGAGATTGGTCCTAGGTGTTTATTGCAAGGACTGATGCTAAAGCTGAAACTCCAATGCTTTGGCCACCTCATTCGAAGAGCTGACTCATTAGAAAAGACTGATGCTGGGAGGGATTGGGAGCAGGAGGAGAAGGGGGCGAGAGAGGATGAGATGGCTGGATGACATCACCGACTCAATGGACATGAGTCTGAGTAAACTCCGGGAGTTGGTGATAGACAGGGAGGCCTGGCGTGATGTGATTCTTGGGGTTGCAAAGAGTCGGACACAAATGAGCGACTGAATTGACTGACTGAACTGAATGGGAAGAATGTAATAAAGTGTAAATTAGAGATGATTATGGAAGTAATTCAGGAAAATTACCAAAATTATAAGATGAAGTGAAAGAGGTGCTTGCCAATAAAACTGAGGTCTGTACAAAGACATCAGAAGAAAAAAGTGAAATTCCAAAAGGAGAATGAATTTAAGGTGAAAGTCAACAGTTAAGGATGATTACAGATATGAAGAGAAAGATAAAGGCAGAAATTGTGTCTTTATTGTCAGTGCAAAAGTCATTTGAGGGTTAGCTAAGAAGGGTTTGTGTTGGAGGCAAGGGCGCTAAGAGAAATAACAATGGCTGGAGAGAGAATGTGAAGTGGGGAGGAACAAATAAAGACATCAAGAATCCCTAAGCAATTAAAAGATTATCGTCACTCTATAATTTAAAATGAAAAAATTCTTTTTTTTTTTCATACTGGCTTTTATTTTATTTTATTTTTTACTTTACAATACTGTATTGGTTTTGCCATACATTGACATGAGTCCGCCACGGGTGTGCCTGACTTAAGTTTTCTCAGGATAAATAGTTTGGTGCTTTTCTTTGAGAAATAAGAAACCATATATATTTTTTTCCAATGTGACATTCTTTGCTAATTATGTTAGTCTGCCTATAGGTACATATGTGATGAAAGAGAATGAGATTGGACTCTTTTTCAGAAGGCTTAGTTGTAAAATAAAAATAAATAAATTCAAAATAATTAAGCAGATAATTTTATTAAAAGTGAATTATTGGAGAATTTTACCACTGTAATATATAGCAATAACAAATCACTATGTTATATACCAAGAACTAATAGAGTGTTGTAGGTCTATTGTAACTCAAAACCAAACAAATTCATAGGAAAAGTGATCAGATTTGTGGTTACCAGAGTCAGGGATTTGGGGAAGCTACCTATATGAAGATGGTTAAAAAGTACAAGATATTTAGCTATCCAGTCAATAAATGTACTGGTGATATAATGTATAATATGATATGAAACACAACTGTATCTTATATGAATATATAACAATTGTTAGAGTAAATCTTAAGAGTTGTCATCACAAGAATTTTAATTTTTTTCTTTAATTTTGTATCTCTATGATAAGACAGATCACCACTCGATTCATTGTGGTGATCATTTAAAAGCTAAAAAGGGTTATTACAGGATGGGGGCAGGGAAAGACTACTGCGATAGGAAAACATGTGACAGTCACATCTGCAAGCATCTGAAGAATCAGGAAAAAGGGATTTTTCTCTAATAGAAAAGAGTACACAAGGTGAAAAAGAGCAAGGTGTGGAAGTGAGTTGAAAGGCTGACCCACAACGTTGTTCTCTGGGTCCAGCCTATCCTTAGGTTGCGTGCCAGCTCAAGGCTGAGGGAGGACCAGAGTCCAAGAACCTAGAGAAAGGAGAGAAGCTTGAGCAAAGTTTGGTTGCATGCAGTTTATCGTGATTGGTCTGTGAATACAAGCAATTCAACTAATCATTTGAGTCAAAGAAAAGGAGTTTACAAGGTCTGTGCTTGGTTTTGTCACAGAAAACTGAGGGGCCTTATTTAGGAGGTGTTATCTAAAATAAGTGAACCTTATATAGTTAGATGGTAAAGAGGGGTTATTCACTGTGAGTCCATATAAACAAACACAGAAGGATAAGGGGATTTCTTAACCATTAGGTAAAATTCACCATTTTCAGCTAAAAAAAAAAAAAAAAGTGAAAGGAAATAGGTTAGAGGGAGCTTTGTTTTATTTTTAGGATTAAAGAGACTTGAGTACCTGTGGACAACAGGAAGAAGCCAGAGAATAAAGGAGATGAAAGAACATAATTCTCAAAAAGAGAAACAGTGTGACCAAATTTAGGGTGTTATCCTGATTAACACGGAGAAGGCAATGGCAACCCACTCCAGTACTCTTGCCTGGAAAATCCCATGGATGGAGGAGCCTGGTTGGCTGCGGTCCATGGGGTCGCTAAGAGTCAGACATGACGGAGTGACTTCACTTTCTTTTTTCACTCTCATGCATTGGAGAAGGCAATGGCAACCCACTCCAGTGTTCTTGCCTGGAGAGTCCCAGGGACTGGGGAGCCTGGTGGGCTGGCGTCTCTGGGGTCCCACAGAGTTGGACACAACTGAAGCGACTTAGCAGCAGCAGTAGCAGCCTGATTAACATTGCCGTCTAACTGTAGAGAAAAATACTCAGGGAGCATTAAAGTTTGAAAAGGGAGATCTAGAGATAGTTGAGATAGTCTGTTTAATCATTTGATATGATACCACAAAACATACAGGTGATAGGGTAAATAAGGCTAAGCAAATAAATATTCTAGGTAGAGTAGGTCATCCGTTGTTACAGTGACACTGAGGCCGCGGTTGCAGAAGGTCATAGGGAAATGAAATAGCAGGCACCCATTATTTACATGGTTCAGTTCGGTTCAGTTTGGTCCGGTTCAGTCACTCAGTCGTGTCCGACTCTTTGCGACCCCATGAATTGCAGCACGCCAGGCCTCCCTGTCCATCACCAACTCCCAGAGTTCACTCACACTCACATCCATAGAGTCCGTGATGCCATCCAGCCATCTCATCCTCTGTCGTCCCCTTCTCCTCCTGCCCCCAAACCCTCTCAGCAGCAGAGTCTTTTCCAGTGAGTCAACTCTTCCCATGAGGTGGCCAAAGTACTGGAGTTTCAGCTTTAGCATCATTCCTTCCAAAGAAATCCCAGGGCTGATCTCCTTCAGAATGGACTGGTTGGATCTCCTTGCAGTCCAAGGGACTCTCAAGAGTCTTCTCCAACACCACAATTCAAAAGCATCAATTCTTCGGCGCTCAGCCTTCTTCATAGTCCAACTCTCACATCCATACATGACCACAGAAAAAACCATAGCCTTGACTAGACGGACCTTAGTCACAAAGTAATGTCTCTGCTTTTGACTATGCTATTTAGGTTGGTCATAACTTTTCTTGCAAGGAGTAAGCGTCTTTTAATTTCATGGCTGCAGTCACCATTTGCAGTGATTTTGGAGCCCCCCAAAATAAAGTCTGACACTGTTTCCACTGTTTCCCCATCTATTTCCCATGAAATGGTGGGACCAAATGCCATGATCTTCGTTTTCTGAATGTTGAGCTTTAAGCCAACTTTTTGACTCTCCTCTTTCACTCTCATCAAGAGGCTTTTTAGCTCCTCTTCACTTTCTGCCATAAGGGTGGTGTCATCTGCATATCTGAGGTTATTGATATTTCTCCCAGCAATCTTGATTCCAGCTTGTGTTTCTTCCAGTTCAGCGTTTCTCATGCTGTACTCTGCATATAAGTTAAATAAGCAGGGTGACAATATACAGCCTTGACGTACTCCTTTTCCTATTTGGAACCAGTCTGTTGTTCCATGTCCAGTTCTAACTGTTGCTTCCTGACCTGCATACAGATTTCTCAAGAGGCAGGTCAGGTGGTCTTCCCGTCTCTTTCAGAATTTTCCACATTTTGTTGTGATCCACACAGTCAAAGGCTTTGGCATAGTCAATAAAGCAGAAATAGATGTTTTTCTGGAACTCTCTTGCTTTTACCATGATCCAGCAGATGTTGGCAATTTGATCTCTGGTTTCTCTGCCTTTTCTAAAACCAGCTTGAACAGCAGGAAAGCATGTGAGATGAGTGCAATTGTTTGGTATTTTGAGCATTCTTTGTCATTGCCTTTCTTTGGATTTAGATGGTAAAGATTATCAAATTCTAATAATGATACTATATATTTAGGCTCAGGCAAAGAACAAAAATCTGAAATGTTTGCCAGATTCAAATTCTCCTTTGAAAACCAGTTTTGTGCTGTCAAAAGAATCCTGTATAACTTATAACTCAATGATAAAATTTACCTGAGAAAAACTGTGACTTCAAAGCTGAGATACGAGAATGATGATATTTGCAGGAGAAATCATATGACACCATGAGAATCCCAGTCTCCATCTCAGTCACTCTCTCTCAGGTGCACACGTGTGTGTTTACATCCACACTGTCTCACTCCACCACCAGGACCCTCCATATCTCAATTGCTCTAAGTTCCTAAGCTGCCAACTTTAAATATTATTTTCTTATCAAGCTGTGTTTAACGGGCTCTAACAATAACTCCCTAAAGAATCTATTCTCTGAATTTCTCTGACAATTTTTTGAACCTCTCCATTGAAGTCTAACAGAAACCTTTGTCAGGCCATAATAATAACTGAAGTAACTGTCCATTTTCATCAACAAGTCAGGCAACTAGAATTTAAGAATATCCTAACATTCAGTTTGTTCTGTGCTGTGCTTAGTCACTCAGACGTGTCTCTTTGCAACCCCCTGGACTCTAGCCCGTCAGGCTCGTCTCTCCATCCAGACTCTCCAGGCAGGGATACTGGAATGAGTTGTTATGCCCTCACCCAGTGGATCTTCCCAACCCAGGGATCAAACCCAGGTCTCCTGCATTGCAGGCAGATTCTTTACCAGCTAAGCTACCAGGGAAGTCCTAACATTCAGATTGAAGGTGAAGTCGCTCAGTCGTGTCTGACTCTTTGCGACCCTATGGACTGTAGGCTCCTCCGTCCATGAGATTCTCCAGGCAAGAATACTGGAGTGGGTTGCCATTTCCTTCTCCAGGGGATCTTCCCGACCCAGGGATCGAACCCAGGTCTCCTGCATTGGAGGCAGACGCTTTAACCTCTGAGCCACCAGGGAAGCCCAACATTCAGTTTAGGAGTGTTTTACTATAAAGTTATGTTGGTTCTCAGTGACACATTTTCACATGTTAACTATTATCAAAGCCTCTTCTTCTGTAAATGAAGGTATCAGGGAACATTTGAAAATGAAACAAATACTTCATATTCTATTATACCACATATTATTAAAGATTTTGCTTTGCTTTGTTTTGTTTCTCTTTTTTTCTCAGTAACCTTCAGAGTTTTTCTTAGTAATTATGAGGAAATCATTTTTACTCCTCTTAATGTGTTTCTTTTATAAGAATCAAAAATAGTAATAGCAAGGGAGAGAAGTATAAATGTAACTTTTTCTTGTCTTTTAAATCCAATAAAGGAGCTAAATTCACTCTATGTATGTGTTTAGTATTTTGATGGTCTTTCTTGAAAGATCATGCATTATTTAAGCATCCAGTATGATAGAAAATTGAGTTTGTACAAAAACCTCTAAACTTTTTTAGATGTGTGTTTTCTAAATACTGATAGATAATTTTATTAATCACTTAAGGGATTTTGTTTGTTTGTTTCAAATTAAAGCACCCTGTGGAGGCAATTTAACAGGATCTTCAGGATTTATTCTTTCACCAAACTTCCCTCATCCATATCCCCATAGTAGGGACTGTGACTGGACTATCACCGTCAATGCAGACTATGTTATCTCCTTGGCATTTATCAGGTGAGTTCCTATTCCTTTCCACAGCTTAAAATTGTTTTTCTTATTTTACATTACCATTTGCACTAGAAAATATTCATTTTACATGACATTTTACTTTTTTTTACCAATTTGAATACAAATATTTTGCAATAAACAATTTAAAAATCTCTATATAATTCCAGTGTAGTTCTGCAGGCTAATGAGTGTGCATCACTTAACAGTTTCCAGTATAGAGGAAACATGTTAAAGGTTGAATAGTTTATTGATTTTCATGAAACATCTCTTCAGAACCTTTCCTCTCTCCCTGAACTTACCATCACTGCTTCAAAAGATTCTGTGTTTCCTAAACTTAAAGATTAAAAGGTCAGCATTTTGAGGAATGTTTTCTCCCATATGTGCACCATCAAAAATGTCTTTGAAGTATCTGTGCAGCACCATTATTGGGCTTGGGAAGGTATATATATACCATATACCATTCTTTCTGGTGGTCTCATTAAGTCAACTGTCAAGAATTTGATGGGTAATCTTCATATAATTTCTCAGCAGAATTTGTCTTCTGATAGAACTTTACATAAGGTATTCAAAATTTACGTTTATTGTTTAGCAGTATCAGTTGAAAAGTTAGCTTAGTACTGACATAGTGGAGGATGCAGCTTCTCGTATGGCAAAGAAATTGCTGAGTTTAATCCCCAGCTCTGTTACTGTCATTTGTGTTACCTTGAGTAAGTTATTATTTGAATGAGTAATATTATAATATATGATTTTATAATAATATTATTTGAGCCTCTGTTTCCTGGCATGAAGTAACAGCTGTATCACAAAACCTGGCCTAATTCTTTTCCTTAAGATTTCAATGGGAATGTTAGGTGTCAGCAACTTAAAGAGTTTCTACCTAGAAATGTTCCTAATTTTAGTGTCCAAGACTAAAGTCTGCTGGCTCTTGTAACACAGCTATTCCTTCTGCTAGCATGTCACAGCTGCTTGGTTTTTATGTAAACTTTTAAGCTGAACATTTTTTCTAATATATGAAAGTGAAAGTCACTCAGTCATGTCTGACTCTTTGCGGCCCCGTGGACTATACAGTCCGTGGAATTGGGGGATCTTCCCAATCCAGGAATCAAACCCAGGTCTTCTGCAGTTCTGGCAGATTCTTTACCAGCTGAGCCACAAAGGAAACTGGTATATGAAACCCAGGTTTAAAAAAAAAAAAAAAAAAAAAAACTAGAAAAAAGATAATTCACATTCATGAAAAATTTCAAAAGTATAAACATATGGAATTTTTATTTCTATAATTTGTAGTAGTACATTGATAATGGTAACAACAAAGCAACACTTGATGGCAATGTTGGTTATATGCCAAGACCCACTTATAAGACAATTTTCTGCAGTAAATACTTTTATTCTCATTTTTGCAGTAGAGGAAATGGCAGTACAAACATTAAAAATGTCAGGATGTATGATACAGGGTTTAATTTACTTTAAAATTATTTTAGTTAATAACTGAGTGGTAGAAGGTTGTATTACATGAAATGTGTGAGCAGAAGTTGATTTACTGTTGTATCATTGATTATGTGACCTAAGAGAGACTACTGACATATCAGGATCTCATTGGGAAAATAGAAATGATAATCTCTTCCTTATACCACAGGATTATTGACAAAAAAAGTTAATATTTGTGAAACTATTTGTAAAAGATAGAATGTACTATCTTCCCAGGTTTTTAGGAAAAATAATCACTATATTTATGTCTTCAGTTTTCTAAGTATGTGGGTTCTATAATCATTATAGGATGATTCTCATACTTTGAAGGTTGTTAAGGCAAGTTTATTATGCAAGTTTGAAACACTTAAATATTGATTTGAATAGTTTATGTGCTAAAATGTCTTTATTTACACACTGTTTACTTTTGGTAAAGAGTATATTGGCTCAATTTGCCTACATTAAGTTCTAAAAGAAGAAAATATATTTACTTTAAAAGAAAAGAATACCTAGTACAATGTGCAATGCTTTGAGTAATTTAAATGCAGATTTTATCTTTCCAACTTTTTTTAGAGTTCAGTTTTAAAACAAGAATGCTCTTAAAATTTGAAGTTCAAGGCAAATAGATTCATGGACAAAGCAAAAAGAGATGCAAAATACCTGGTGAAAAATTTTAAAATACAGTTAATGTCTTACACATTTTACCGATATAAAGTAACTTAAGGATATGTAGCTAACAAGGACACAAGCGTCTTGAACCTAAACTCTGAGTGCAAATCATGTATCCTTCATCAGCTTACAAACTGTTTGCCTTACAGTCATTTGTATTCCCTGTAGACATAATGCCAACTTAGAAATACTTGAAAATATCAAAATATCTTCTTTCTTTTTTCAGTGCTGATTTTATATGCATATTCAGTCTGCTGTTACCAGGGGAATTTTTAAATTGACTTATTTTGACAGAATCTGTTATTTTTAAATATAATGATTGAATTAATATATAATTTATGGGACTATTATGCTTAAAATCTTAGTAATAACCATTCCACTTTTTTCTTCCTTCCTTCCTTTCTTTCTTTTTCTTTTCTTTTAGTTTTAGCATAGAACCAAACTATGATTTCCTCTATATATATGATGGGCCAGACAGTAATAGTCCCTTGATTGGAAGCTTTCAAGACAGCAAATTACCGGAGAGGATAGAAAGCAGCTCAAATAACATGCATTTGGCTTTTCGGAGTGATGGATCTGTTAGTTACACTGGATTTCATTTAGAATATAAAGGTAAATGTGAACATTTGATTTTAGCATCATGATTTAAATTGTGAATATTTTATATAAGAGAATAATGTCATATTGGCCATTGTCAGTGGTTAGTTATATGTGCAGTTCTTAAAGCGTACTACCTGCAATCCATCTCACAATAGAACACTCACTGTAGACTTTTCCTATGAGTGAGAAGGAAATTAGCATTTCTTAATTACTACCAAAGGAAATGTATCACACAAATAAGCCATTAGGGTACTGCAGTAGTTGCCTGAGGCCACAAAATATTTCTTAAAAAACAAAGTCATTTTTGGAAGCTGAAGTTTCACTTGAATATCAAATATTCAGAGACTACTCTCACTGATAAAAATATTCAAAACTATACAATTCACAAAATATTTTGACAATTATGATTCAGAAAATATCTGAAAATATTTAAATAGGTCAACATTTAGAATAGGGTGAATATAATATGCTCTAAATCAAATCCCTTATGATTATACAGTGGAAGTGAGAAATATATTCAAGGGATTGGATCTGATAGACAGAGTGCCTGAAGAACTATGGACCTAAGTTAGTGACATTGTACAGGAGACAAGGATCAAGACCATCCCTAAGAAAAAGAAATGCAGAAAAGCAACATGGTTGTCTGCTGAGGCCTTACAAATAGCTGTGAAAGGAGAAAAGGAAAAATATCTTTCAAATCAAGATAATATAAGGTAAGATATCTTATATAATGGCAAAGGAGAAAAGGAAATGTATCTTCCAAATCAAGATAATATAAGATAAGATATCTTATATAATGGGCATATGCCCATTTGAATACAGAGTTCCAAAGAATAGCAAGGAGATAAAAGAAATCCTTCCTCAGTGATCAGTGCAAAGAAATAGAGGAAAAGAATAGAATGGGAAAGACTAGAGATCACTTCAAGAAAATTAGAGATACCAAGGGAACATTTCATGCAAAGATGGGCACAATAAAGGACAGAAATGGTATGGACCTAACAGAAGCAGAAGATATTAAGAAGAGGAGGCAAGAATACACAGAAGAACTATTTAAAAAAAAAAAAAGATCTTCATGACTCATAATCACAATGGTGTGATCACTCACTTAGAGCCAGACATCCTGGAATGTGAAGTCAAGTGGACTTTAGGAAGCATCTCTGTGAACAAAAGAGGTAGAGGTGATGGAATTCCAGCTGAGCTATTTCCAATCTTAAAAGATGATGCTGTGAAAGTACTGCACTTAGTATGCAAGCAAATTTGGAAAACTCAGCACTGGCCACTGGACTGGAAAAGGTCACTTTCATTCCAATCCCAAAGAAAGGCAATGCCAAAGATCGCTCAAACTACAGCACAATCGTACTCATCTCACACGCTAGTAAAGTAATGCTCAAAATTCTCCAAGCCAGGCTTCAACAATGAGTGAACTGTGAACTTGCAGATGTTCACGGTGGATTTAGAAAAAGCACAGGAACAAGAGATCAAATTTCCAACATGTGTTAATCGTTGAAAAAGCAAGAGAGTTCCAGAAAAAACCATCTACTTCTGTTTTGTCGACTATGCCAAAGCCTTTGACTGTGTGGATCACAATAAACAGTGAAAAATTCTGAAAGAGATGGGAATACCAGACCACCTGACCTGCCTCTTGAGAAATCTGTATGCAGGTCAGGAAGCAACAGTTAGAACTGGACATGGAACAACAGACTGGTTCCAAATAGGAAAAGGAGTGCGTCAAGGCTGTATATTGTCACCTTGCTTATTTAACTTATATGCAGAGTACAGCATGAGAAATGCTGGGCTGGAGGAACCACAAGCTGGAATCAAGATTGCCAGGAGAAATATCAATAACCTCAGATATGCAGATGACACCACCCTTATGGCAGAAAGTGAAGAAGAACGAAAGAGCCTCTTGATTAAAGTGAAAGAGAAGAGTGAAAAAGTTGGCTTAAAACTCAACATTCAGAAAATGAAGATCATGGCATCTGGTGCCATCACTTCATGGCAAATAGATGGGAAAACAGTGGAAACCATGATGGACTTTATTTTGGGGGGCTCCAAAATCACTGCAGATGGTGATTGCAGCCATGAAATTAAAAGACGCTTGCTCCTTGGAGAGAAAGTTATGACCAACCTAGACAGCATATTAAAAATCAGAGACATTCCTAGGCCAACAAAGGTCCATACAGTCAAAGGTAGTTTGTCCAGCAGCCATGTATGGATGTGAGAGTTGGACTTTAAAGAAAGCTGAGTGGCGAAGAATTGGTGCTTTTGAACTGTGGTGTTGGATAAGACCCTTGTGAGTCCCTTGGACTGCAAGGAGATCCAACCAGTTCATCCTAAAGGAGATCAGTCCTGAATATTCATTGGAAAAACTAATGCTGAAGCTGAAACTCCAATTCTTTGGTCACCTGATGCGAAGACCTGACTCATTTGAAAAGATCCTGATGCTGGGAAAGATTGAAGATGGGAGGAAGAGGGGACAACAGAGGATGAAATGGTTGGATGGCATCACCGACTTTATGGACATGAGTCTGAGTGAGCTCCAGGAGTTAGTGATAGACAGAGAAGCCTGGCATGCTGCAGTCCATGGGGTCACAAAGAGTCAGACATGACTGAGCAACTGAACTAAACTGAATATGTTATGGTAATGAATATAATATTTTAGAACATTTCTATCTGTATTTAAATGAATTAATATTAAGAAATATATGGATATTTCTTGGGCTTTGCCAGGTGGCACTAGTGGTAAAGAATCCCCCTGCAAATGCAGGAGATGTAAGAGAGTCGGGTTGATCCCAGGGTCGGGAAGGGCACAGCAACCCACTCTCGTATTCTTGTGTGGAGAATCCCATGAAGAAAGAAGCCTGGTAGGCTAAGGTCCATAAGGTTGCAAAGAGTCAGACATGACTGAAGGGACCTAGCATGTACATATATGGATATTTATAAATGTATTTTAAGTTTTCTATTCAATGCCTATAAGGACAAATTAGATCTTAGTTGTTTAAAGTTAAATTTTATTTTTCAAAAATTGAGTCTATAAAGGATACTGATAAAAGGGTCATTTGAGTTATGTAAATGCATACTTTGAATTTATTACTTACTGCTTTGATTTTATTTTTTCCCCACTATAGAATATTTTCAGTAGGTAAAAGTTATACAGAATAGTAAAACAAACTTCAAAGTATTTGCTATCCAAATACAAAGTATTTGACAGACTTAACATGGTGTTATATTTGCTTCAAATCTTGTTATTCTTGTTTTAAGAAATATTCAATTGAAACTTCTGAATTTGCACTAGGAAGAGAGGGGTGTGTGTGTGTGTGTGTGTGTGTGTGTGTGTGTGTGTGTGTGTGTGTGTGTGTTTAGGGCTATCGAAAGAAGTCAAGCTGAAACCCCACCTTAAATACATCTTCAGCTAGAGACAAAAGAAAATGTTGAGAGTAGTGGTTTGGGACTTCAAAGGAGAAAAAGGCAATCCGCATTGATAGAAAAGTAAATGTTTGATAAATAAATGTTTGCTGGGCTGTGCAGAGACAAGGAGCTAAAGAGTGGATTTGCTCTCTAGGCCCTGCTGAGTCTCCACTACTGTAGCCCAGCCTATAGTCGCTACAGGTGTCTTTGGTCATCAGTCAGTCACTCAGTCGTGTCCAATAATTTGTGACTTCATGGACTGCAGCACACCAGACTTCCCTGTCCATCACTAACTCCCAGAGCTTACTCAAACTCATGTCCATCGAGTAGGTAATGCCATCCAGCCATCTCATCCTCTGTCGTCCCCTTCTCCTCCTGCCTTCAATCTTTCCCAGCATCAGGGTCTTTTCCAAGGAGTCAGTTCTTCGCATCAGGTAGCCAAAGTATTGGAGTTTTAGCTTCGGCATCAGTCCTTCCAGTGAATATTCAGGACTCATTTCCTTTAGGATTGACTGGTTTTATCTCCTTGCAGTTGTGGGGACTCTCAAGAGTCTTCTCCAACACCACAGTTCAAAACATCAGTTCTTTGGTGCTCAGCTTTGTTTATAGTCCAGCTCTCACATCCATACATGACTGCTGGAAAAGCCATAGCTTTGACTAGATGGACCTTAGTTGGCCAAGTAATGTCTTTGCTTTTTAACATGCTGTCTATGTTGGTCATAACTTTTGTTTTGAGGAGCAAGCATCTTTTAATTTCATGGCTACAGTCACCATGTGCAGTGATTTTGGAGCCAAAAAAACACAAAGTTTCTTACTGTTTCCATTGTTTCTCCGTCTATTTGCCATGAAGTGATGGGACCGGATGCCACAATCTTAAGTTTTTTGAATGCTGATTTTGATGCCAGCTTTTTCACTCTCCTCTTTCACTTTCAGTAAGAGGCTCTCTTCTTTGCTTTCTGCCATAAGGGCCCATCTTTGGTCACAAATGTATTCTATTTTAGGTACATGCCCTTTAGCTAAATTCTTAGGTAGCTAAGTGGGCGGTATAAAGACTATGTTTCTGTTTCTTAAAAATAATAACCCGAAATCAATATGTATGCCAAAGAGGCATATTTTGAGGTGGTAAATTTTGGTCTATGAGTCTCTCATCTTACAGAGCAAAGTAAGAAATGGCCTTGTCAGTGGGAGAATATATGAGCTATTTGGTGCCAAACAGTAGGTGATTCTCTGGTGGCTCAGAAGAATTTCAGATTCTTTACCATGCAGGAGAGCAATGAGGGAGACCTGGGTTTAAGCCCTGGGTTGAGGAGATCCTTTGGAGAAGATCTGGAGAAGGGAATGGCTGGCTACCTACTCCAGTATTCTTGCCTGGAGAATTCTATGGGTAGAGGAGCCTAATGAGCTATAGTTTATAGGGTCGCTCATGACTGAAGTGACTAATGCTTTCACTTTCAGTAAGAATTTAGGATGACCAGCTATTTATTAGGGTTGTATGAAAATGTTAGCTGCTCCAAACCAGAGGATCATGGGCAAGCTTACACCTTGTGACTATGGATTAGGAAACATTGATATTCTAGAGAGTTGAACTTGAACAATGTGTCAAACTCTCCCACTGGAAGAGGCTCCCCATGCTATACAACAGGAACCCAACTAACTGGCTATCTGCACAAATCATGAGTAGTCAAGATTATTTTCAGACACTCCTGTTCCCTTCATGACTGTATCCTCCTAATTCTTAATTCAGTGCTTATCTTTTCCATGTATGTATGCTTGTACATATATTTATATTTTCCATCATGTATAATTCCTTCATTCTGTTTTCAAAAAACATATTTTCATCATGTACATATTCTTATGAAAATTGTTTTTTCCCCCTACATTATTTCTGAGGTATACCAATGATAAGAGACATGTAGACTTAGTTCATTAATTTCTTTGTGATGTTCTATCATATGACTATCACAAGTAATTTGTAAATTTTTCTGATAGATACTTACGTTAAGTTTTCTGTTAGGAATCATGATGATATAGCCATTCTTTTGAATGCTTTCTTGAACATATCTATTAGATTCTAAAATATCTGTATATTTAAGAGTGGGAATACTAGATCAAAGGATATAAACCTCTTGAATCTAACTACATATCCCCTAGTTACTCCCAGAAGAGGCTATACCAATTTATACTCTCAACAGCAGAGAAAGCATTTCAGAACCTCCACATTTTCTGAGTTATAACTGACAAAAACATTATACTATTTTTAGATGTTTGTATGACATAATGATTTAATAAACGTATGTATTGCAAAATGATTACTATATTAAGTCTATATAGCATTATCACTACTGCATATAGTTACAGTTATTTTTTTCTTGTAATGAAAACTTGTTAAGATATATTCCCTTAGCAACTTTCAAATATAGAATACATATATTCTTAAGTATTGTCATTTTTAATTGTCATAATTAATTCATTTTTCATTTATTTCTTAAAATAGTGGGGTTTTTTGCTATATTATCAGAACCCATTTTTGGGTACATATATACATATTTTTAATCTTATTTTGAGCTTTCTATTCCTTTTGCTTTTTCTCTTGTACTAGCACAAATTTCTTTTTTTATCAAAGTCATATAATTACTTGATATTTTATTGTTCATTTATTTATTTACTATGCACACTCCCATTTATGCCCCTCAATTCCTGTGCTGTGCTTAGTCGCTCAGTCATGTCCTACTCTTTGCATCCCCATGGACTACAGCCCAGCAGGATCCTCTGTCCATGGGGATTTTCCAGGAAGAATACTGGAGTAGGTTGCCATGCCCTTCTCCAGAGGATCTTCCCAACCCAGGGATTGACCGTGTGATCAAACGCATTGCAGGCAGATTTTTTACTGTCTGAGTCACCAGGGAAGCCCAAGAATACTAGAGTGGGTAACCTATCCCTTCTCCAGGGAAACTTCTTGACCCAGGAATAGAACCAGGGTCTCCTGCATTACAGGTGGATTCTTTACCAGCTGAGCTACCTGGGAAGCCCCACTCAATCCCTACACATACACCAGAAAAACAAACTTCTTAAGAGAAAGAACTCTATTTACCACTATACAATGAACTTATTAGAATAATGCCTATATACATAGTAATTGTTTGATAATTACTTAGCTGATTTTGAGTTGCTTAAAGAGGTGTTTTATATTTTAAATCAAGATATGATTAGAATAATAACATACTGAAATCTAAGGAAACTTAGAGACACATTCATGTCCTGTATTTTACAAATGAGAACTTGGCTTTTTAGGAATATCTGCAAGGTGATAGCTTTATAAACAAGACTCAGTTAAAAAGCGATAGAGAACTGTAAGCAAGTCAGTAAAGCTAGGTTCTATTGTGAGTTTGTATTTAACAAAGCATTTCCAGAGACCCATAGGATAACAGATACAGGAAGAATGCCACAATACTACCATACTCAGGGTTGCTGATGCTGCTGCTAAGTCGCTTCAGTCGTGTCCGACTCTGTGCGACCCCATAGACGGCAGCCGGCCAGGCTCCCCCGTCCCTTGGATTCTCCAGGCAAGAACACTGGAGTGGGTTGCCATTTCCTTCTCCAATGCGTGAAAGTGAAAAGTGAAAGTGAAGCGCAGATGATACTAATTTGTTACAGCATTCTTTCTCATGAAAACTGGACTTGACTTCCCAATCCTTTCTCTCATAATATCCATATAGTCATTATTAAATCCATGTCATTTAGTACTTGAGATAAAATCTACTCACCATATCTTAAACTAAATGTATTGCCCTTCCTGTTTCCCATCTTGGTCAATTTCGGTGTCCCATTATTTCTGAAAAGATACGATTTATGCGACCACAGGAAAAAGGCCACTGATGCATTTTTTAAAAGGACAGTGTTAATTGCCTATTATGTACTTTACTCCAAGTACAGTTATTAGCTCTTTCAATACAGTATCTCTTTCTTTCCCATTAGCAAAAACACTTGTAAATGCAACAAAATATTAACTAACAGCAGTATCGGGTAAGTATTACTATACCTATTTTCAAATGATGAAATTGAGAAGCAGATTGTTAAAGTGAATTGCAAATAATGGCATAAATTATCACTACCAATAAGAGTAAAGGAAAATAAAAATGTGAGTACAGGCAGAGAAATACATAAGCATTCTATGAACTACAGTCCCTCTTGTACCCTGCAACTACTGCCTACCATCCTCGGTTACTACACTAGTGCCCATTTACACACAATTCCTTGAGGTCTTATTTTTATACTCCAGATGGTATTTCTTTACAATGTTAGTGCTAAGTTTATGGTATTCTCCAAATCCAACCTAATTAACTTTCTGGACTGGCTGTCAAAATTCTCAAATACCCCCCCATAGAATTTCATCCCCCACATTAGGGTCTCCAGAATCTGCCTTTTCTTATCAGTCACCTTACTTTCTATTTCTATTTTTTTTTTAATTCAATTGAATTTATTTATTTATTTATTTATAATTTTTTATTTTTTTTAATTTTAAAATCTTTAATTCTTACATGTGTTCCCAAACATGAACCCCCCTCCCACCACAACTTAGCTCTTCAACTGCTGATAAAGTGGTCTTGTTGTTTATTTCTGCCATAGCCAAGCAAACATGTCAAAATTTTCAAGATAAAATGTCCACCCGCAAAAGAAATTGACATATAACTGGAGGTTCTGGATAGTAAAAACTATTTGTTTGTTATTTGTAATCATGTTATATACTTTATTTCAAGCATGTTAATTTCTATTAGCTCTGAAAAAGTAAAGTTTTTAAGACCCAACTCACTCCAAATACTGGTATTTATAGGTCTTTATTTAAAAAGCTACAGGTTCAACACCTACTTCTGTAGAGCTCACACCAGAATATAGTTGCTGTTGCTTCTGTTCTTACTAATCTCTTCATTTCCCTCTTGAAGATAGACACTGAACCTTATTTTTGTTTATTTGCAAATACATAGGAGTTCTGCAAACAAAGCATTTGAGTGGTGAACAAATGCTATAGTCAAACATCGCAAATACACAGCCTGTTAATAATAGAGATTCTGAAAGGAATACTACTTTTATTTACAAAAAGCAAATGTTATATGGCAAAACCCACCACAATATTGTAAAGTAATTAGCCTCCAATTAAATTTTTTTAAAAAATCAAATGGTAGATATGCTCTAGTGTTGTAGACAATAGTAAACTGAAATAAATAGATATTTTCAGGTAAGGGGAGATGTTTTATTAACTTGAAATAACTCTTTGTCCCCAATGAGTTTAAATCAATCTAGTCTCCAGCAGTCTTCCCTGAAGAATCTCCATGGACAGAGGAGCCTAGCAGGCTGCAGTTCATGGTGTGGCAAAGAGTCGGACATGACTGAGTGACTAAGCACAGATAAATGAATGTAATTTCAGTGAGATACAATATTAAATGTATACTTGATAAACATTTTAGCTTAATGCTATCTTTTGCATTGTTTTGTATTAAAGCTATTTTTAATTATAAGTATATTTTAAATATTTAATAGGTGTAACTCATAGGAGTGATGTTTATATTATTTAAACAAAATATACTATTTACATGAAGAAGAGAGTATAGATACAGTTTCGTGCTTCTGAAGGGGACCTCCTGGCAGCTGTTTTATCTGATAGGCACCAAAAATCTACAGTGAAAGATTTATGAATGGTTGTTTATATATGGGATAAGTTAGCCACCTGCTTCAAGAACCTTAAAATATAGTCAATTACTTTCTAAATTAATATATCAATTTAAGATAAGACATATCTTTTCATAGAGCAACCTATTACATTTCAGCTTTAGTTTGAGGTATTTTGCATCAATTATTTAATTTCTAATTGTTTAATCAACAGTATTTTCCAAAATAAAAGAGATACGTCTGTGGTTTATATTTAATTTCAAAGAGCACATGAGGAATCTGACCCTGTGTGAACTATGGGTCTTCGAAAAGAGAGAGCCTTTTGGGAATTACTATGATCTGAGGGGACTACAATACATACACAGTTTGAAGGGAATTTAGCTCTTAGTTTCTGAGTTCATGCTAGCAGGTATATGCCCAATGGCACTATTCTGGAAATAAAAAGCAGCTGAATATTATATACTTTGGTGACGTCTCAAAAATAAAAATAACATATAACTGATTATCTACAAAACAACACTATTCTTAATAATGGTCCTTTCATGAGTAAATACCTGTATGTGGGAATAAACATTGAAGTTTGTTAAAAACTGGTGGCTCAGAGGTTAAAGTGTCTGCCTCCAATGTGGGAGACCCGGGTTCGATCCCTGGGTTGGGAAGATCCCCTGGAGAAGAAAATGGTAACCCACTCCAGTATTCTTGCCTGGAGAATCCCATGGACGGAGGAGCCTGGTGGGCTACAGTCCATGGGGTCGCAAAGAGTCGGACAAGACTGAGCGACTTCACCTTCACCTTCAACCTTTAACAACAAAATATTATGGTTCTCATTAGACCAGGAAATAAATGTGTTTACTAACAAGTCATTAAGTATTAACTGAACAAACATTATTCAGTTATTGTCATGCCTGACGCAAAGCATGGTAAAAACTTCATAATGATATAGCTATTGTGCTTATTATAATTTCATCTATATGTCTTCCTTAATAAAATGAAAACAAAAGCATGATAAAGCTTTAATTTTTCCTGTTGACTCTTCTTAAGGACACACATTTCAACTTTGTAATGTCAAAATTTTTCATTAAAATAACTATTTACAATGCTTTAATTTCACCTGGAAATAATTCTGAAACAAATTTTTTTGTAAAAGTGAAAAAACAGTCCTTTGCTAAGATACAGGCTCTGTTGCTCACAATCACTTCTGTCTTCCAGAAGACTGCTTCTAACATGCTTTACTTAGAGAATATAAGGCAAGGGACTCTTACCTGGGATCTATTCAGTAGGCAAGTTGCCATTATTAATAAAAGTGAATTATTCATACAAATAAATCATTTTATTAAATCAATTATTCATTAAAATACTATCAATTTGTGTGCCTCACTTTTTTTTTTCCAAAATTGAAATCATTTTCCATCTGTTTCCTGGACCTTTATGTAAGGATTCTCCATATGTTCTCAAAATTTCCAGATGCAATTGCTATGGCAAACACGGAAATAAACAAGTGCAGTATTATTCATAGAAAGCTATTCACTAAGAATTTAAAGCAATATGTAAACATAATAAAGAGATAAGTGAATCCTCTCAAAATGAGCCTAGCAGTATAAAATTGTTGCAGAGGCAGTATTTTTAATTTATCAACCATGTTTCCCTTTACTCAAAAAGTAGGTTTGCATTATAGATTCACTAACATGTCACTGAAAATTTGGGGAAAACTTTAAAGAAGGAAAAAGCTAACTTTTCAAAAGATGGATGTTAGGCAGTTAGACATGTCAAAGAGATTAATCCTTCTAAATAGTAATTTCAACCCTTTCTTTTCCCTCAAGGGATTTAGTTCAATTTCATGAAGAGCATAAATGGTAGGTTGCCATTACACCTAAAAATTACATTGTATTTTCTGCTTATTTAAGGAAAGAATTAATGTTTTTCTCTGAAAAATTAAACAAAATAACCTCTGTACCACTAAAGCCTCTTTCTTATTGACCAAAGTATCTTCTAGTTCTTTTCCTTATGTTATACGGGATACAAAGTTCTTACACTGTGTGTGTGTACACTCATGTACATACCTTTGAAAGGTCAAATTATTTAGTTTTGATTGATGCTCAGAAATCAGGTTTATCTGACTTACAAGCTCCAGTATAACTTCTCCCCTTCATGTCTCTCATCTCCCTTTCACCTAGTCTGCCCATTACCCCCCAGTGCTCAGTTTAGATGTCAGTTCTTCAGGAAGGTTCTGGATGCTGCTCCTTATACAACACACATCACAACCACAAGTGTTTACTTAATATAATTATTTTCTTGATAGACTGTAAAAGCCATGAAGGTTAGAATATTTTTTTTTATCACCATGGCTGTATTTCCAGTGTTACTTGGATAATGGGCTCTTAAGTAGTTTCTGGAAAGAAGGAAGGAAGGAAAGGAAGTGAGAATTTTTCATTTGGTATTCTATTAAAATCATTTAAATGTTTCTTTCCAGCATTTCCTCTTTAATTGAATTCATAGAAATCTTGTGAAGTATGTTTCCTAAAGCATAAAATTCTCATAAGTTCCTATAAGTGTTGAAGCACTTTGAACTCTGTAGACTTTAGCAAATGGAATACAAATATTTTTCTGTTAAAATTAACTATATTTTGATTAATTTATTATGATTATAATAGCCAAACATCAAGATATTTTTGGCATAAATTACCAAGATTCTATGAGTCATATCCAAAGATATACCCATCTCCTGAATGCCCATTAACATAAGATAAATTCTCATGTAACAAATCACATTTGTTATCTTGAATTTGTGACAGCCCTTATATTGTACATCTCTATTTATCTGCAATAATAATAAAATAGAAATATTCATGTTTAGCCATATCTGGTATAACAAAAGTATTCTACCACTTATTTGCCAAAATGGATGAACTAATATATTTCTCTCATGTTTTCAAAATATTCTGTCAGTCTCTCTAGTTTACTCTCTGGTTCCATAGAAAACAGTTCTTTGTTGTGCATGAAACTTACTTTTTAATTTGCCTTTTACTATTACCTTTGAAAGTTCTTGGCTTTGATATAGATTGTGTCCAAAAAGATCATGGTTTGGATATTATAAAGATTTTGTTACTATTTTTAACGGGCAGACCTCTGACAGATATGTGTGGAATGAGTAGAGGAGGTTAAGCTAAGAGAAATGGCTTCAGGGTGGAGACATACGATCTTTTACTTTCTTCCTAGTGATTAACTGAAATTAGCATAGGCAGTAGTACTATATCTAAGTTCAGTCACATGAAATGGAGTGTACTTTTTTTGGGGGAAGATCTTTTAAATAATGAAATATTAAATAAAAAAAGTTCTTATTTTCCAAAATAATTGTTTTAAAACTTATGCATGGATGATAACACATAATTATAATAAACTCTGAAACCCTGTTTGACTATATGTATTAGATACTAATTTTAATGAGAAGACCAATGAAGAATTTTATCCTTTTATAACCAATATAAATTAACAAAACATCAGATATAGTTGAGGGCTACTTTGTACTTTTAGCTCTTAAACAGAGGCAGAAATGGTGTTGGTGCTTTCTGTCTATTTAGAGGTAGAGATGAAGATATACTGATAGTTTCCTAGAATGTGCTATTTTAAAATAATTCATTTTATATCAACATTACTTTACAGCAAAACTCCGAGAGTCCTGCTTTGATCCAGGCAATATAATGAATGGCACCAGACTGGGAATGGATTATAAATTAGGGTCAACAGTAACCTATTACTGTGATGCTGGTTACATTCTTCAAGGATATTCAACACTTACCTGTATCATGGGAGATGATGGAAGACCTGGATGGAATAGAGTCTTACCAAGTTGTCATGGTAAGAAAATACCTTTTGGCTGAGTTTTTATAATTAGAATCAATTAAAGTTAACTCTGTTTTTTTAACAAATCAACCATTTAACACATGATCTATAAGTGTGGTGCAGGCAATGCAGATTTTATCGAGGATTTTTTAGCTGGTTTCTGTAAAGGAATGATTTTGGAAAAGTACTTATATTCCCATGTGTCTCTAAAGCAATGTGCATGTTATAGTGGGCCAGCTCTCTGAGAGCAGGGATATTTTGTTTATTTTTTTATCCTAAGGATTTAAAGGAGTTCCTAAAACTTCAGGTTCTCAGGAAATATTGACTGAGAAATGAGGAAGAAACACATTGAAACTGTTATTTCAACAAAAGTAGATAAATGCAATAGCTAGAATATTATCAATAATCAGTAATAGATCTGAACCAAGAATATAGAGATACATACATTTCTCCTAAGAACTAAGTTGTTTAAAATGAGTGACCAAGTCAGAGCTACTGAGGCAGCTCTAAAAGCACAAGGAAGACCCAAGGGTGCAAAAAGATGGAGAAATAACTAAAATAAGTTTCAGTAACATAATATCAGATGAAAGTTGTCAGATCTGCTACAGCTATAGTTAGTACAAGACCAGTGCATCAAATTCAGAGTGCTGAAGGATCTGACAATGATCATGGCCAGGAAAATATCACATATCTTAGAAAAAGTCTTAGGGAAAAATATAATTCAAAAAGAGACTAAATATTTTTAAGATTAAGACAGTTAAAAGAGGCACCTGAAATAGAAACATCATCCTCAAATGGGGATAGGGAATTTGCTAAGCAGTTAACCACAGTAAATAAGCAGCTCTTTATAATGATTTTGAAGAGATGATCTAGTGGACAAAAGAAGGGAAACTGCGAGAGTCCCCAATTAACAATGAAACAAGTTTTAATCATAGTGGTTCAGAAATTCATGAATACATATTTCTGGATAAATAGCTGGGGGAATTTATAAAATAAAGTGTATTTACTACTGTGATTTCAGTGAAACAAGAAAAACCAGCAACTCCGATCTGTTGATTAAAAGTTTGGATTTTTGGTGTCTAATGCACATGGTTGTTTTTCTTAGTCATTTAATGTATTCACCTATGAGAATTTTATATATATATATACATATATATATATATGTTATTTCTAACTAACACAAGTCATTTAACCTCTCTAAGCTTGTTTTTTGTGTTCATTCACTCAGTCATATCTGACTCTTTGTGACCCCACGGACTGTAGCCAGCCAGCCTCCTCTATCTATGGGATTTCCCAGGCAAGAATACTGGAGTGGGTTGCCGTTTCCTCCTCCTGGGCATCTTTCCCACCCAAGGATCAACCTGTGTCTCCTGCATCTCTTGCCTTGGCAGGGGGGGGGCTCTTGACCACTGAGCCACTTGTGAAATTGTTGTCGCTCATATCTAAAAGAAGAATGCTTGAAATCCTTACTTCAAAATGTTTTAAGAAATTAAGAAAAGGTAGATATCTACTAAATAGTCATTGATGCTTTAGAACTGTGGTGTTAGAGAAGACTCTTGAGAGTCTCTTGGACTGCAATGAGATCAAACCAGTCAATCCTAAAGGAAATCAGTCCTGAATAATCATTGGAAGGACTGATGCTGAAGCTGAAACTCCAATACTTTGGCCACCTGATGCGAGGAACTGACTCATTGGAAAAGACCCTGATGCTGGGAAAGATTGAAGGCAGGAGAAGAAGGGGACAACAGAGGATGAGATGGTTGGATGGCGTCACCAACTTGATGGACATGAGTTTGAGCAAGCTCTGGGAGTTGATGAAGGACAGGGAATCCTGGTGTGCTGGAGTCCATGTGGTCACAAAGGTTCAGAAATGACTGAACTGACTGAACTGACTTGAGGTAATGATTTCATCTATTATAAGATAAAGGAAATAAAAAGGGAAGCAATTACTTTGGATTTAATCCTGCCAAAGAGGAAAAAAAAAATGATGACATGAAATTTTATGAAAAATGAAGAGAAAGAGTGATTTATTTTCTTAGGATTTTTAGCCATACAAAAGGGAAATCCTTTTATAGGCAAAAAAAGCATACTAAACTTAGAAAAGCACTTTTCAGGGATTGAACCCAAGTCTCCTGCATTATAGGCAGATTCTTTACCATCTGAGCCACCAGGCGAGCATAGTGTTTATTGGCTAAATTGAATTTGGGGAAGAATACTCTCAAACCAAATGGTAGGAAACATTTGTACTGCCACTCAGTAATTTTATTAATAATTTCATTTATTTGTCTGTAGAGCCCATTTTTAGCCTTATAATATGATATACATGTCAAATATAAACTAACAACCTTTTATGTATAAGCACTTCAAATCAGATAATATATGCATTCTTCAAAAAAAAATTACTGTCAATAATCATTAAGAAACCATGGAAAATTTGTAGCATCAGATATGGAAAAACTAAAAATTTGATGGAGAAAACTATAGATTAAAAAGCTGAGTGTTAATCACTGGAATAAATGATTAAATAGGTGAATTTCAGTGACTTAGATGGGAAAGGCTGGAGGACCAAAATATATACCATTCACAAAGAATATGCTCACCTAAGATAATCCTATTTATTTTCAACATTCCCAATGTTTCATGGGTCAATTATATCCTAATTAAGTATATTTCATATATTTGATTGAACAGTCATATCTGCAGACAATTTGGAGGTAAGAACAGATCTGACTTCATGTTCTCTTACTCTGTGTTTAACCTGAGGCAAGCTGAGCCTTGATTTTTAACTCTCGAAAGCCAGATAACAGTTGTTAATTCAATAGGTTATTGTGAAAATTCAGTTGTTAATCACAACACATAGTAAATCAGACCTAGTAAACTTCCCAACAAGTACTGGCATGTTAATACTTGTGATTTTTAACAGTGTTCCAAAAACATGCATAGTGTTGGAAATCATGCACTGCACTGTGCATTGTATGTTATGTTTTAGATGAACTAACCTTTTTGGTCATTTTAATATTAACTAAATGTAACTGATATTTTATATGAATACACATTCACTCCTTCCTGAAAATAGCACAGGAGTTGAGTATTTTAAAATTACTTAAGAGAGAACAATTTTTACCATCATTTAAGTTGGATAACAGCATCCATTGATCATAGAAAAAGCAAGAGAATAAAATTTTTTTTTAAACTACATATTTTTCACTGACTTACTAAGGCCTTTCACTGTGTGGATCACAACAAACTGGAAATTCTTGAAGAGATGGGAATACCACACCCCATATCCCACCTCGCTCCTGTCTCCTGAGAAACCTGTATGCAGAATAAGAAGCAACAGTTAGCACCAGACATGGAAAAAAAGACTGGCTAAAAATTGGGAAAGGAGTCTGTCAAGGATGCATATTGTCACTTAGCTTATTTAACTTAGATGCAGAGTACATCATGTGAAATGCTGGGCTGGATAACTCACAAGCTGGAATCAAGATTGCCAGGAGAAATAACCACCTCACATATGCAGATGTTACTATTCTAATGACAGAAAGCAAAGAAAAACTAAAGAGCCTCTTGATGAAAGTGAAAGAGAAAAGTGAATAAGCTGGCTTAAAACTCAACATTCAAAAAACTAAGATCATGTCATTCTATCTCATCACTTCATAGTGAATGGGGGAAAAGTGGAAACAGTGAAGATTTTATTTTCTTGGACTCCAAAACCACTGAGGATTGTGACTGCAGTCATGAAATTAAAAGACACTTGCTCCTTGGAAGAAAAGCTATGACAAACCTAGACAGCATATTAAAAAAACAGAGACATCACTTTACACTCAAAGATCCATACAGTCAAAGCTATTGTTTTTCTAGTACTCATGTATGGATGTGAGAACTGGACCATAAAGAAGGGTGAGCTTCAAAGAATTGATGTTTTTGATTTGTTGTTCTGGAGAAGACTCTTGAGAGTCCCGTGGACAGCAAGATCAAACCAGTCAATCCTAAAGGAAGTCAACCCTGAATATTCATTGGAAGGACTGATCCTGAAGCTGAAGCTCCAATACTTTGGCTACCTCATTCAAGAGCCAAATCACTGTTAAAGACCCTGGTGCTAGGAAGGATTCAGGGCAGGGAGAGAAGTGGATGGCCGAGGACGAGATGGCAGATAGTATTTCTGACTCAGTGGACATGAGTTTGAGCAAACTCCAGGAGATAATGAAGGACAGAGAAGCCTGGTGTGCTGCTTCTCTGTTGCAAAGAGTTGGAAACAACTGAGCAACTGAACAACAACGAAGTTGGATATCACTAGACTTTTAGCCATAATACTAAGATATAAAAATCAATTTAAAGTTATTCAATACATGCTTTAAGCTATTAGACAAAGAAACTTGATACATCCCTGTTAAAAATATAATAATACTGGATAATTTCTTGTATACTAGAGAGGAAAGGAAAATCCAAATTTTAGAGCTAGATGCTTTTAACTCTAAACAATGATTTAAAAGCAAAGAAAAAGCCTGAGTCAACTGTGAGACCTTGTTTATTTTGCACGTCTAAGCATGAGATAATATTGTGTAATTTGCAAAGTTGCTGGGGGGATTATATTAACTTATTTAAAACATTTAGTCATATGGCTATTACTAAATATTATTTAGTCATAAACTAAGAAGAACTTAATAAATTTTAGTTTCTTTATCAGATTTTCATGTATCTATTTGTTTTCCCTCATGGTGATCATATACAGTAACTGGCTGACATTCAGATTTAATAAATTAATACCTCAAAAGTCAAAATTATTGTGTAATGCATGTGCAGTAGAGCTAGAAGTGTTTGTTATTCAAGAGTAAAAATTACTCTTAAGATAAATTTTGTATTTTCTAAGCAAAGTAAAATGTGCATATGATAACTAAGGAAATAATACCAAGATGCTTGCAATTTAAAGCAATGGAAATCAATGTTCATCTGCTTTACCCTTTTCTAATCTCCTATTCCTCAGCTGAGCTTTCTAATAATTTCTGTCTCTAGTTGCTCTGGTGGCTCTCTCTGTATAACATGAAGCTCTGTTGCTTGATTTACCAGCATTAGATAATATCTATTGATTTTCTGATACAAAAGATAAATAGTTATGTCACATCCACAGCCTCTGTCTTCAGTGTTTCAGAGTTATGTTATTTTTGGTTATTCCAGTAGTTGCCTTTGTCACGTGTAAATTTGTTTATGCCTTTATTTGTAATTTCATCAGTGTTTAAGAATTAGGTTGCCAGTATTTTCTGCTTTACATGTTCAGTCTTACCCTATAATAGAAATCCTAACTAAAGTATCTGATAATGGAGGCAGGAGATTTTGACTGATTGGTAGACTTTGTTGCAGAGTGCATGAGTAGGGGGTTGGCTATTAGACTATGATCTTTAAGTGCCAAAATGAGGAAAGATAAATTGATTGATTGATTGTTTGTAATGTTGACTTAGTCTCACCCTGGAGCAATGTAAATTCATGAAGTCTTGAGCTTCATATTACTCCTTTGCATGTAAGAGACATTAATTTATGTTAGAAGGGTCTTAGTAAATATTTTCTTCACCTGATCTAAACCCTAAGAATTTACAAAGTTTGTCTATTTAGGAAAAGATTTTATCATGGTTCAGGATTAAGCATACATTTTAAATCTGAAGAAAATATTTTTTAGAGCTTATATTGGACACTGGGAGATTGTATTTGTCAGAAGTAGATCCAAAATGATAGCATCCTGTGGTAAGTCCTCAGAAATGAGAAATCCTGCAGTTTATCTCATGAGAGCGTCACATATATTAAATTATGGCAGAACAGGATATCTGTACCTGCAGTTCACTTAGTGATCCAAAAAAAACTTGTGCTGGGAAAATAATTTTTTCCCTTCTTATTTTTCATTCTTTACTGAAACTCTGAGATGTTTTATCTATAGACATACTGGATTAAAATAAAACTTAAATTATATCATTCTTATCCATCATCTAATTCAATATTAAATAAAAGTATTAAAACACAAATGGTAACAGAATCTATATTGTCTCTTAATATTCATTACTTGATTTATTTCACCTAATGGTATGTCATTTGTTTATGTAAATATATCTCTACCCTGATCTAGAGCACCAGTCATCTCTTGCCACCCAATTCTCTCCTAACTAGTTTCTCTCATTTCTTTGTTTCTGCATACCATCTCCTTTGAACACAGTAATCTTTAAACCATATGTTAGATTATGTCACATAATTACTCAAAATCCATCCAGTACTTCCTAAATCTGGATAAATGCCAAATATCCTATACTATGAAGCTGTACTTAATCTGCCAATATACACCCTGACCTCTAAATATTTTTACTTTATTGTTTGAACCACACTGGCCTCCTGGAGGGTCCTTCAAAACACTCATCACACTTCTACCTCAGGGCTTTTGCACTTGTCCTTTCTCTTTAAATCTTTTTCTCCAGCTCTCTTGCTGACTAGCTATCTCACTTCTTGTAGGTTATGATCACTTGTCTTTTTAATAGAAAAACCATTTCTATTCACTTCCCCCTGTTCCCCAAAGTTCCCAGGATGAAATCAATATATCTAAAATTGAAACAGTATCCTGGATAAAGATATCTCTGATGTATGCCTCATTAAATTTGGAATACTGGCTACAGCACAGTACTATAATTTTGTTAGATGATTTATTGATTGAGGTATAGTTGACATATAACATTAAACTAGTTTCAGGTATACAAAATTATGATTTGATATTTATATGTATTGCCAAATGATCACTGTAGTAAGTCCAGTTAATATCTGTCACCATATATAGTTATAGTTTTTTTTTTCTTTCAGTGAAGACTTTTAAGATCTATTCTCTAAGCAGAGTTTAAGTATGCAATGCAGTATTATTAATTATAGTCACCATGCTCTACATTGCCATGACTTTTTACTCTGTAACTAAACCAACACAATATTCTTGATCTTGTCTAATGCTGTAGCGTACAGTAAGCATCCAAATGATACATAATTATAATAATAATACCCTAAGAATAAACATATTTGAACTATTAAAGAATCACTAGCTTGCCACTTATTCTAAAGACAGAGTATCATTCATTCCTTTTGCTCAGGTGCTCAGGTATGTCAATTATACCTAGTTCTGTAGTATTAATAACTATTAGGTATAAAGATATGAATTCAATATTGTCCTTGTCCCTGAAGAGTTTGCAGTCTGATGAGATACAGACAGATAAGGTGCATTGCTCAATATATTAATAAAACAGTCTTGTGAGCACTGTGTGGAAGTTACCCCATGGACTGTAACCCACTAGGCTCCTCTGTCCATGGAATTTCCCAGGCAAGAATTCTGGAATGGGTTGCCATTTCCTTCTCCAGGGGATCTTCCCAGCCCAAGGATTGAACCCACGTTGCCTGTGTCTTCTACATTGGCTTCTTTACCACTAGGGCTGCTGGGGAAGCCCTAAAATGTAGAAGAAAGAGTAAACAGAGAATACTGGTAGAATTTCAAGCAACTCAATAGGCAAAGTGCCATGGGAAGGAGGACTGTTGGGAATCTTGTGTTGCTCAGAGTTTGAAGTTTTATATACATCATTTTATACTTCACCACAACTCTTAGAACTGGGAATACTAAAGTTCTTATTTTTATAGATTAGAGACCAAGACAAAGAGAATTAAAGTAGCTACTCAGTCATACTTGCCCAGCAGTCTTTTTTAAGAGTCCAGTTTCTTAATCACTGTCCTATAGGTAGGCTGGGTAATGCAATGACTTTTTCATTGATCTTTTTATAACCCTCAAGGATAAGGCCTGGTTCTTAACCAAAAATTTAGTTGATTAAATGTTTCATGAAGGAATACATGGCACCAAAAATAAGTATGAGATTTTGGATTCCCTACTTACTTCTGTAATCTTCCTGTAGGTATGAAAATTAAGAAAACAGTTTTTGTTTGTTTGTTTGTTTTTTACCAATAACTGGTAAAAGTGTTCACTTGAAATGGGTTTTTACATTTCATTTGAAATACAACTTTACACTGAAAGCACATGCCTTAATAAATGTAGTCAGTGTTAATTCTTGATTCATGTTGAAGTATGGCAAAACCAATACAATATTGTAAAGTAATTAACCTCCAATTAAAATAAATAAATTTATATTAAATAAACAAATAAATAAAAGTAAAAAATAAATTCTACAATGTTATTTTTAATGCCTTTGTTTCACTCATGTTAATATAAGTCTTGGATTCTGGAAAAAAAAAATTAATTCAATCAGCACTGACCTGTAAGACTGATCAAAGTGTATAAACACAACTATGGTAAACTTAGACATTCAGTAGTCATCTGAAACCATTGTTTGTTCAACTTCCAACTCTAAATACATATGAAATGATAAAACCTTTTGAAAGGAAAGCCCTCTTACTTTAGCAACTGAAGAGAAAGTTTTAAAAGAAAAAAATTAAAAAGTTCATTGTATGATCATAGCTTTCCAACTTTAGAGTTATATTTCATTAGTAACCTGATATGACCTACTTTTAATTAAATCATATTGTTTTTGTATGAAGAATTAAATAATTGAATTTTTATTCTACATCTTCTGTTTAAATGGCATGATTTACCTTGGGTTAATTCCTTTTTTCAAATCTCCTTGAAGTTTGCAAAATTTTCTGTTATAAATGCTTTTAGAGATTGTCTAATATACTAAGCCATTTAGCATTTGATGTCATTTGAGTACATGATATAATTGAGATTCATAGGACAAAGGCCTAGTGGTAAAGTACTTTCAAGTATCATCAAATATTTTCCTTTAGTCAGCTACACATAGGAATTTTGTTTACAGACATAATGCATAGATTATTTGTCAGAATCATGTGTAATATTTTCTGTATTGAAAAAAATATATATGGTAATATTGGGATAAAACCAAAGCATGTTTTGTTTTCATAGGATAGGAGGAAATATATTTGAATAGAAATGGGAAGGGAAGCTGACGTTATTGAGTACCTGCTAGTTTCCAGGCACTCTTACATACATTATCACTCCATTTGGCCTCCTGCATGTTCCTTTAGAGAATCTTTCAGTTCAGTTCAGTTGCTCAGTCATGTCTAACTCTTTGCAACCCCATGAAGCACAGCACACCAGGCCTCCCGGTCCATCACCAACTCCTGGAGTCCACCCAATCCCATGTCCATTGAGTCAGTGATGCCATCCAACCATCTCATTCTCTGTCATTCCTTTCTCCTCCTGCCGTCAATCTTTCCCAGCATGGGGGTCTTTTCCAATGAGTCAGCTCTTCACATCAGGTGGCCAAAGTATTGGAGTTTCATCTTCAGTCCTTCCAATGAACACCTAAGACTGATCTCCTTTAGGATGGACTGGTTGAATCTCCTTGCAGTCCAAGGGACTCTCAAGAGTCTTCTCCAACACCACAGTTCAAAAGCATCAATTCTTCGGCACTCAGTTTTCTTTAGAGTCCAACTCTCACATCCATACATGACCACAGGAAAAACCATAGCCTTGACTAGACAGACCTTTGTTGGCAAAGTAACATCTCTGCTTTTTAATATGCTGTTTGGGTTGGTCATAACTTTCCTTCCAAGGTGTAAGCGTCCTTTAATTTCATGGCTGCAATCACCATCTGCAGTGATTTTGGAGCGCAGAAAAATAAAGTCAGCCACTGTTTCCATTGCTTCCCCATCTATTTCCCATGTGATGGGACCGAATGCCATGATCTTCGTTTTCTGAATGTTGAGCTTTAAGCCAACTTTTTCACTCTCCTCTTCCACTTTCATCAAGAGGCTCTTTAGTTCTTAACTTTCTGTCATAAGGGTGGTGTCATCTGTATATCTGAAGTTCTTGATATTTCTCCCAGCAGTCTTGATTCCAGCTTGTGACTCATCCAGCCCAGCATTTCTCATGATGTACTCTGCATATAAGTTAAATAAGCAGGGTGACAATATACAGCCTTGACGTACTCATTTTCCTATTAGGAAGCAGTCTATTGTTCCATGTCCAGTTCTAACTGTTGCTTCCTGACCTGCATACAGATTTCTCAGGAGGCAGGTCAGGTGGTCTGGTATTCCCATCTCTCTCAGAATTTTCCACAGTTTATTGTGATCCACACAGTCAAAGAGAATCTTTAACACTGTAATAAGTAAATTTGTGCTCCTTTGGATTCTGGAGCATACCAAATAGAGTCGCTGTTATGACAAGCAATTCAATTGCAAATCAATATCTATTATTCAGAGCACATTTTCTTGTGACCACAGACTTGGATATCATATTTAAACCATTTTTATTTTCCCTGGTTTTGATATCTCAGTCACTACACAACATCTCCAGATAGGTAGTTGCATAGCCTCTCATCATGTTAAGATGCCCTCCTTCACTACATTTAGGACTGTATGTATGTAGGGCTTCCCAGGCAGCTCAATGCTAAAGAATTTGCTTGCCAATGCGAGAGACATGGGTCCAATTCCTGGGCCAGGAAGATCCCCCAGAGAAGGAAATGGAAACCTGCACCAGAATTCTTGCCAGGGAAATCCCATGGACAGAGGAGCCTGGCTGGCTACAGTCCTTGGGGTCACAAAAGAATCAGACACAACTCAGAAACTAATACCACACACAGTGTATATTTGTCAGACTTCAAACATGTCATCCTAGAATGTATTGCCAGTATCTGCAAAAAAGAAAAAATTATACAGAAAATTGTATCAATCAATTCTCTCCTTACAGGTGAGGAACGAAAAGCATTTAACACTAACTATTAGAATTCATGCACGTATGCATGCTAAGTAACTTCAGTCATGTCTGACTCTTTCAATCCAATGGACTGTAGCCCACCAGGCTCCTCTGTCCATGGGATTCTCCAGGCAAGAATACTGGAGTGGGTTGCCATGCCCTCCTCCAGGGGATCTTCCTGACCCAGGGATCGATCAAACCCATGCCACTTATGTCCCCTGCATTGGCAGTTGGTTCTTCACTTCTAGCACCACCTGGTAAGTCCTTACAAGTCATGGTGAGATTCAAATTGTATTAATGTAATGGGACAGATTGTACATGGCTGAGCAACTAACACGCACACTAGGACACAAGATCTAAAGATAGCTAATTCTGTACTTCTATTGGGGAAACAGGAATGCTACTAACAAAGTTCATTGCACAAAACCTGGAAGAGAAAGAAAGCAATGTTATTATTGAATAAGCATATCTGGAGTAAAATGCTTGTTGCAGGCAGTTTGTGAAAGACACCATAAAGACCAGACAGAATCTCACACAAATGTATACAGTTAAAAAAAGAACAAGTAACACTTCTTTTGTCTCATTCAGTGGAAATTGGTATGCTTTTTCTCATGCATACCTTGTGAGTAATCTTGTAAAAACCCTGAGTTAATTTCAGAAGTACGTTTTTACAGTTTCAAAGGTCAGATAGCTGGAAGCTTTAACTGTAAAATCAAAAGGTTGATCTACTGTGTTTTCAAGGAAACCCTCTAAGAGAGAGGCAAAGAAGATTGCTGCTTCCCTGCACTTTGTTAAACACAGAAAAGTTCATTTCATATGTATACTGTAACCAGTGAGACATTCACTCCTATATTCCTAGGGAGATATATACATAAAAGACAACAAAATAGAGTTCTCTGAGCAACAGGGAATATGATTCCTAACCCCAAAACACATCAACTGAACTATATTGAGCCACATAGGAGAGTTACTGAGTAAATCTGAACCATATTTAGGCTATGGTTTAAATAGCTTCAAGAATATATCAACCTTAGGGCTTCGCTGATAGCTCAGTTGTTAAAGAATCTGCCTGCAATGCAGGAGACCCCAGTTTGATCCCTAGGTCAGGAAGATTCGCTGGAGAAGGAATAGACTGCCCACTCCAGTATTCTGGCCTGGAGAGTTCCATGGACTGTATAGTCCATGGGGTCGCAAAGAGTCAGACACGACTAAGTGACTTTCACTTATGTCAACCTTAAGAGGAAGTCTTTCTCCCAAAATTTCAAACCTGAATTATAGGACCTCTCTGATGCTGGAAAGAATTTATTGATCCTCCTAGGACAGAAAGCAAAAGAGCAGGAAAGAAAGGGTCCTGCAATGCAGCTAGTATTTTTCAGGTCTTCTTAGGTCAAAGCAACAATCTCTGAGTCAGCCTTCCTTAAGGAAATGAGTAAACAGAAAATGACAAGGACAGGTGATTTGGGAGGAATCTAATTAGAATAGAATTCCCTTCTATGTGTATGTGTGTCTGATGAAGCCTATGGACCTTAGAGTCATTTTTTAATTTTTTTAATAATTTTTTTTAAATTTTCTATTGGGGTATAGCCAGTTAACAATAATATGATAGTTTCAGGTGGGTGGTGAAGGGACTTAATCATACATACGCGTGTATCCATTCTCCCCCAAACTCCACTTCCCTACAGGCTGCCACATAACACTGAGAAGAGTTCCCTGTGCTATACAATAGGCCCTTTTTGGTTATTCATTTTAAATGTATTAGTGTGGTACATGGCCATCCCAAATTCCCTCACTATCCCTTCCCCTATGCTTCCCCCTGGCAACCATATAAGTTCATTCTGTAAGCCTGTAAGTCTCTTTCTGTTTTGTAAGTTAGTTCATTTATATCATTTCTTTTTAGATTCCACATATAAGGGATGCCATGTGATATTTCTCCTTCTCCATTTGATTTACTTCACTCAGTATGACAATCTCTAGGTCTGTGTTGCTGTGAATGGCATTATTTCATTCTTTTTAATGACTAAGTGGTATGCCATTGTCTATACGTACCACATCATCTTTATCCATTCTTCTGTTGATGAACATTAAGTTGCTTCCATGTCTCGGCTATCATAAACAGTGCTTTAATGAACATTGGGGTGCAGATTATGTTTTTCTCTGAATATATGCCCACGAGTGGGATTATAGGGTGGTCATATGACAGCTCTATTTTTAAAGGAACCTCCATTGTGTTCTCCATAGTGACCGTACCAATCTGCGTTCCCACCAGCAGTGTAGAAGGGTTCCCTTCTCTCTACACCCCCTCCAGCATTTGTTGTTTGTGAATTTTTTGATGATAGACATTTTGGCTGGTGATATCTCATCATCCTTTTAAACACACAAAGTAAAATAATGCACATAGGCTTGGAAGAGAAACCAATAATATTGAAATACAGTTATCAAAGTACTGTAATAAAAAAACAACATTTATGTAATACTATATATACTTAATTAATGCCTAACTTGGAAGTTCCAGTTTCAAGTAATTTTTAGTAGTGATAAGAATAAACAATATTTTGAGGTATCTGCAACAATTTTAGGTAATATAAAATATCTCTGATTTCTTTTGTCAACAAAGTCCCAGTTACTTCTGTTGCTAGCATACTTTGTTGCTTACATTCAAAAGTAAAGGAAATGCTAAAATTTACTTATAAAAAATTAGCTAGAATCTAATGAAAATATCCACAACTTTGGCTCCATCCCTTCATTCTTTATGGAGTTATTTCTCCACTGATTTCCAGTAGCATATTGGGCACCTACTGACCTGGGAATTCCTCTTTCAGTATCCTATCATTTTGCCTTTTCATGCTGTTCATACTGTTCATGGGGTTCTCATGGCAAGAATACTGAAGTGGTTTCCATTCTCCAGTGGACCACATTGTGTCAGACTTGTCCACCATGACCCGCCCATCTTAGGTGGCCCCATGGGCATGGCTTAGTTTCATTGAGTTAGACAAAGCTGTGGTCCTAGTGTGATTAGATTGACTAGTTTTCTGTGAGTATGGTTTCAGTGTGTCTGCCCTCTGATGCTCTCTGGCAACACCTACTGTCTTACTTGGGTTTCTCTTACTTTAGACGTGGGGTTCCTTTTCACGGCTGCTCCAGCAAAGCGCAGCCACTGCTCCTTACCTTGGACGAGGGGTATCGCCTCACCTTGGACGAGGGGTATCTCCTCATGGCCACCCCTCCTGACCTTGAACGTGGAATAGCTCCCCTTGGCCCTCCTGCGCCTGCACAGCCACAGCTCCTTGGCGTGGGGTTGCTCCTTCCAGCCACCGCCCCTGGCCTTGGATGGAGGATAGCTGCTCCTGGCCACTGCCCCAACCTCAGACTTGGGGTAGCTCCTCTCTGCTGCTCCTGCACTGTCCCATCCTGGCACTCTTGGCCGCCACCCCTGACCTCAGACGTGGTGTAGCTCCCCTCTGCTGTTCCTGCACCGTCTCAGCCTGGCACTCTCGGCTGCTGCCCCTGACCTCAGACGTGAGGTAGCTCCTCTTGCCCGTGCTCTGTGTGCCATCACAGCCGCCCGCGTTCTGTGCCCCATTGCAGCATAAATCTGGAATGTCAAGTCCATGAATCAAGGCAAATTGAAAGTGGTCAAATAGGAGATGGCAAGAGTGAATGTTAACATTCTAGTAATCAGCGAACTAAAAGTGACTGGAATGAGTGAATTTAACTCAGATGACCATTATATCTACTACTGTGGGCAGGAATACCTTAGAAGAAATGGAGTAGCCATCTTGGTAAACGAAAGAGTCCGAAATGAAGTACTTGGAGGCAATCTCAAAAATGACAGAATGATCTCTGTTCGTTTCCAAGTCAAACCATTCAATATCACAGTAATCCAAGTCTATGCCCCAACCAGTAATGGTGAAGAAGCTGAAGTTGAATGGTTTTATGAAGACCTACAAGACCTTTTAGAACTAACACACAAAAAAGATATCCTTCATTATAGGGGGCTGGAATGCAAAACTAAGAAGTCAAGGAACACCTGGAGTAACAGGCAAATTTGGCCTTGGAATACGGAATGAAGCAGGGCAAAGACTAATAGAGTTTTGCCAAAAAAATGCAGTGGTCATAGCAAACACCCTCTTCCAACAACACAGGAGAAGACTTTACACGTGGACATCACCAGATGGTCAACAATGGAATCAGATTGATTATATTATTTACAGCCAAAGATGGAAAAGCTCTATACAGTCAACACAAACAAGACCAGGAGCTGACTGTGGCTCAGATCATGAACTCCTTATTACCAAATTCAGACTCAAATTGAAGAAAGTAGGGAAAAACACTAGACCATTCAGGTATGACCTAAATCATATCCCTTATGATTATATAGTAGAAGTGAGAAGTAGATTTAAGGGACTAGATCTGATAGATAGAGTTCCTGATGAACTATGGAATGAGGTTCATGACATTGTAGAGGAGACAGGGATCAAGACCATCCCCATGGAAAAGAAATGCAGAATAGCAAAATGGCTGTCTGTGGAGGCCTTACAAATAGCTCTGAAAAGAAGAGAAATAAAAAGCATAGGAGAAAAGGAAAGATATAAGCATCTGAATGCAGAGTTCTAGAGAATAGCAAGAAGAGATAAGAAAGCCTTCCTCAGCAATCAATGCAAAGAAATAGAGGAAGACAACAGAATGGGAAAGACTAGAGATCTCTTCAAGAAAACTAGAGATACCATGGGAACATTTCATACAAAGATAGGCTCGATAAAGGACAGAAATGGTATGGACCTAACAGATGCAAAAGATATTAAGAAGAGGTGGCAGGAATACACAGAAGAACTGTATAAAAAAGAGCTTCACGACCAAGATAATCATGATGGTGTGATCACTCACCTAGAGCCAGACATCCTGGAATGTGAAGTCAAGTGGGCCTTAGAAAGCATCACTACAAACAAAGCTAGTGGACGTGAACAGAATTCCAGTTGAGCTATTTCAAATCCTGAAAGAGGATGCTGTGAAAGTGCTGCACTCAATAGGACAGCAAATTTGGAAAACTCATCAGTGGTGACAGGACTGGAAAAGGTCAGTTATCATTCCAATCCCAAAGAAAGACAATGCCAAAGAATGCTCAAACTACTGCACAATTGCACTCATCTCACACGCTAGTAAAGTAATGCTCAAAATTCTCTAAGCCAGGCTTCAGCAATACATGAACCGTGAACTTACAGATGTTCAAGCTGGTTTTAGAAAAGGCAGAGGAACCAGAGATCAAATTGCCAACATCTGCTGGATCATGGAAAAAGCAAGAGAGTTCCAGAAAAACATCTATTTCTGCTTTATTGACTAACTCAAGCCTTTGACTGTGTGGATCACAATAAACTGTGGAAAATTCTGAAAGAGATGGGAATACAAGACCACCTGACCTCCCTCTTGTGAAATCTATATGCAGGTCAGGATGCAACAGATAGAACTGGACATGGAACAGACTGGTTCCAAATAGGAAAAGGAGTACGTCAAGGCTGTATACTGTCACCATACTTATTTAACTTATATGCAGGGTACATCATGAGAAGCGCTGGGCTGGAAGAAGCACAAGCTGGACTCAAGATTGCTGGGAAAAATATCAATAACCTCAGATATGTAGATGATGCCACCCTTATGGCAGAAAGTGAAGAGGAACTAAAAAGCCTCTTGATGAAAGTGAAAGAGGAGAGTGAAAAAGTTGGCTTAAAGCTCAACATTCAGAAAACGAAGATCATGGCATTTGGTCCCACCATTTCATGGGAAATAGATGGGGAAACAGTGTCAAACTTTATTTCTTGGGGCTCCAAAATCACTGCAGATGGTGATTGCAGCCATGAAGTTAAAAGATACTTACTCCTTGGAAGGAAAGTTATGACTAACCTAGATAGCATGTCGAAAAGCAGAGACATTACTTTGCCAGCAAAGGTCCATCTAGTCAAGGCTTTGGTTTTTCCAGTGGTCATGTATGGATGTGAGAGTCAGACTGTGAAGAAAGCTAAGCACCAAAGAATTGATGCTTTTGAACTGTGGTGTTGGAGAAGACTCTTGAGAGTCCCTTGGACTGCAAGGAGATCCAACCAGTCCATTCTGAAGGAGATCAGCCCTGGTGTTTCTTTGGAAGGAATGATGCTGAAGCTGAAACTCCAGTACTTTGTCCACCTCATGCGAAGAGTTGACTCATTGGAAGACTCTGATGCTGAGAGAGATTGGAGGCAGGAGGAGAAGGGGACAACAGAGTGTGAGATGGCTGGATGGCATCACTGACTCGATGGACATGATTTGAGTGAACTCCGGGAGATGGTGATGGACATGGAGGCCTGGCGTGCTGCGATTCATGGGGTTTCAAGGAGTCGGACATGACTGAGCGACTGAACTGATGAACTGAATGAAAATATAGACATTTTTCCCCATTAATTTATGAAACAAGGCAAAGAAACCCCTGAATTATAAGAACAAAAAAGGATTATCTGAAAATTCCTGTTCCCTTTCACTTGTAGTGTTGGCTCTTGTTTACCCCCAGATTTCTAAAGGATAAAGAATCCAGAGTAATCGAGGACATCACCCACACTATCAAGAGCTGAGCACAGGAAAGCCCCCCAGCCCATGAGCAGACAGCTGAATGGAAGATGTAAGTCCCTATTTTGGGATGGAGAACTTTACTCTTTATCCTTAGGGAAAATTAAAAGGAGAGGAAAATGAAAGCAAATAACTATTTGTGGAGGGCAAAATGACCTGGGCAAGACCGCTAAAAGGCATCCCTTTTTCTCTTAAGTGAAGAGTAACAGAAACACCAGAGAAGTTTCTCCTGCCTTTTTCAAAGCTTTGTATTCCTTCTGAGGTTGAGGATGTTAGTCTATCCTCCTAAGGCATTCATTAAAGCCTCATTATAGCACTTCCAGGAGATTCTGGAGTAGGTCAGGAGAGTTTCTTAATTCATTTCATTTAAGACTACATCATGTGCCAAATGGAGCAGACACTTTGTGTTCCAGTTCCAGTTTGAATTTTCCCCTCTTCCAGGCCTACTCAGTCAGTAAATAATGAAGCTGGAAATCAAAACTACACCTCTCTGATACTAAAACTTTGGTTGCATTTATTGTGATACCCTAAGCAAAGAGTTTTGAAAAATCTCTGAGTTTTGCATTCTGTGCGTTTAGTCAACAGCAAGATATTAATATAATGTATGTTTTACTTTTCCTAACATTCCCAGCATACATTTATTAGAAGCCCATTATATACACAGACTATGCCAGGCTCCAGAGGTAGCAACAGTGTGCAAAACTACATGGAAACTTTAACTTAAGAGGTCATAGAGTCAAGAGATAGAAATAGATGTTATACAAATAAATATATAATTACAAGTTGTTACACTAATGCTAAGTCACTTCAGTCGTGTCTGACTCTGTGCAGCCCCATAGACGGCAGCCCACCAGGCTCCCCCATCCCTGGGATTCTCCAAGCAAGAACACTGGAGTGGGCTGCCATTTCTTTCTCCAATGTATGAAAGTGAAAAGTGAAAGCAAAGTCGCTCAGTCGTGTCTGACTCTTGGCGACCCCATGGACTGCAGCCTACCAGGCTCCTCCATCCATGGGATTTATGAATGTCATGAAATTAATTTATGAAAAACCCTGCATGATGGGGCTTCTAAAAGGAAAACAGGAACAAAACTTTCTTAAGAAAGCTGCATTTGAGAGATGATCAGATAGGAGTTAATAAATTGCTACAGGTTCTTTTGTTTTTGTTGTTTTTTTTTTCTCTCTCTCTCTAAACTTACATATCTTGGGCTAATATGTTAGCTGTTTTAAGTAATATTTTAATAATGAAAGGGACTATAATTGGTAAAAATTGAGAGGGAAGTATGAAACTAAGCAACCAAAAGGGATCATAGTTTTTAAAATGCATCAATAATTCAATTAAAATCATTTTAAAAGCTTGCCTTCCTGTACATAGTTTCCTACAAAATCATTGATTAATGATTTCTAGGGTCTTGGGAGTGGAGGAAATGAGGAGTGACTGCTGATAAGCATAGGAATTCTTTTGGGGTGACAAAAATATTCTGAAATTAGTTAGTGGGGTTGGTTACATAACTTTGTGAATATACTAAAAAGACACTCAATTGTACACTTTGAAAGGGTGAATTTTATAGTATGAATTTTATCTCAATCTTGAAAATTAGGTTAACAATTAGTGACATAGGTATCACTCAGGAGCTGCTGACACCCACAAGACCATTGGTTTTAGTAGAACTTATGTGTGGTACATGGAAAAGCTATCAAAGGAGCATATCTAGTCATAGACCTTTGTCATACAATGAATTCTTCTTTTTCTAAGCATGTACTCTATGATGGAGAACACAGCTCTCAGAGCACTGAAGACTTAAGAGAATGCCTTTCTAGCCAGCAAAAGCAAGTGAATGAATCTAGGCAATTAGTGAGGTGACGGATGTAGAAGCTCATTGCACTAAGTTGAATTGCTGAGCCATTGAAATGATTTATAAGCCACTGACTATAACATTAAAATGGATTTTTTTCAGTGTTCAACAGGAATGTGTAATTAGAACACTAATTCACAAGTTATAAAGACTGATTTTTCTTCTCAGTGAATATATGAAGTAATAGAAAACTCGTAGCAATATTATCCTTAGTTTTCCAGATACGTGATGTGAATGTGTCAGAAATAGTGCAGAGGAAAATAAAGAGTAAAATAAATGTGACTTAGACCAATAGTTTATAATTTAAAGGAATATTTATTACCATTATGATAAAATAGCTGTATGGGAGGTTTATTATCTAAGGCAGATAAACAAAATGAGGTTTGTATACTTATGTAGGAAACATGAAGAGGCCCATGAAATGAATGGCTGACTAGTTAGGTGTTTTTAGTAAGATCAAAGAAGAGAAAAAAAAATAGTACTTTTAATCTAAAAGTCAATACTGAGAATAATACTGTCTCTATTATAAATTCATATGACAGAGAGTCATGAAAGCCTTTCTCTTTAAGAAAAAAAAAAAAGACTCCAAGGGAGATACAGCTTTCAAATACGCTCTATATCAGGATTTATGATTTGTGACATTCAGTTTAGTTCACTCACTCAGTCGTGTCTGACTCTTTGCGACCCCATGGACTGCAGCACGCCAGGCCTCCCTGTCCATCACCAACTCCCAGAGTTTACCTAAACTCATCTCCATTGAATTGGTTATGCCATCCAGCCATCTCATCCTCTGTCGTCCCCTTCTCCTCCTGCCTTCAATCTTTCCCAGCTTCAGGGTCTTTTCAAGGAGTCAGTTCTCACAAAGGTGGCGAAAGTATTGGAGTTTCAGCTTCAACATCAGTCCTTCCAATGAACACTAAGGACTGATCTGCTTTAGGATGGACTGGTTGGATCTCTTTGCAGTCCAAGGAACTCTCAAAAGTCTTCTCCAACACCACAGTTCAAAAGTATCCATTCTTTGGTGCTCAGCTTTCTTTAACTCTCACATCCATAGGTGACTACTGGAAAAACCATAGCCTTGACTAGACAGACATTGGTTGGCAAAGTAATGTTTCTGCTTTTTAATATACTGTCTAGGTTGGTCATAACTTTCCTTCCAAGGAGTGAAGGTCTTTAATTTCATGGCTGCAGTCACCATCTGCAGTGATTTTGGAGCCCAGAAAAATAAAGTCAGCCACTGTTTCCACTGTTTCCCCATCTATTTGCCATGAAGTGATGGGGCCAGAGGCTATGATCTTAATTTTCCAAATATTGAGCTTTAAGCCAAGTTTTTCACTCTCCTCTTTCACTTTCATCAAGAGGCTCTTTAGTTCTTCTTTACTTTCTGCCATAAAGGAGATATCAAATGCATATCTGAGGTTATTGATATTTCTCCTGGCAATCTTGTATCCAGATTGTGCTTCATCCAGCCCAGCATTTCTCAAGATGTACTCTGCATGCAAGTTGAATAAGCAGGGTGACAAGATACAGCCTTGACGTACTCCTTTTCCTACTAAGAACCAGTCTGTTGTTCTACATTCAGTTCTAACTGTTGCTTCCTGACCTGCATACAGATTTCTCAAGAGGCAGGTCAGGTGGTCTTCCCGTCTCTTTCAGAATTTTCCACATTTTGTTGTGATCCACACAGTCAAAGGCTTTGGCATAGTCAATTAAGCAGAAATAGATGTTTTTCTGGAACTCTCTTGTTTTTTCCATGATCCAGACGATGTTGACAATTTGATCTCTGGTTCCTCTTCCTTTTCTAAAACCAGCTTGAACATCAAGAATTTCACATTCACATATTGCTAAAGCCTGACTTGGAGAATTTTAAACATTACTTACTAGCGTGTGAGATGACTGAAATTGTGTGATAGTTTGCGCATTCCTTGGCATTGTCTTTCTTTGGGATTGGAATGAGAACTGACCTTTTCCAGTCCTGTGGCCACTGCTGAGTTTTCCAAATTTGCTGTCCTATTGAGTGCAGCACTTTCACAGCATCATCTTTCAGGATTTGAAATAGCTCCACTGGAATTCCATCACCTCCACTAGCTTTGTTTGTAGTGATGCTTCCTAAGGCCCACTTGACTTCACATTCCAGGATGTCTGTCTCTAGGTGAGTGATCACACCATCCTGGTCATCTTGGTTGTTAAGATCTTTTTTGGACAGTTCTTCTGTGTATTCTTGCCACCTCTTCTTAATATCTTCTTCTATTAGTTCCATACCATTTCTGTCCTTTATTGTGCCCATCTTTGCATGAAATGTTCTCTTGGTATGTCTAATTTTCTTGGAGAGATCTCTAGTCTTTCCCATTCTATTGTTTTCCTCTATTTCTTGGCACTAATCACTGAGGAAGGCTTTCTTATCTCTCCTTGCTATTCTTTGGAACTCTGTATTTAAATTGGTGTACCTTTCCTTTTCTCCTTTGTTTTTCTTTTCTCTTCTTTTCACAGCTCTTTGTAAGGCCTCCTGAAAGAGTCATTTTGCATTTTTGCATTTCTTTTTCTTGGGGATGTTCTTGATTCCTGTCTTCTGTTCAATGTCACGAACTTCTACCCATAGTTCATCAGGCACTCTGTCTATCAGATCTAGTCCCTTTAATCTATTTCCCACTTCTACTGTATAATCAATCATAAGGGATATGATTTAGATCCTTCAATTTAAGTCTGAATTTGGCAATAAGGAGTTCATGACCTGAGCCACAGTCAGCTCCTGGTCTTGTTTTTGCTGACTATATATAGCTTCTCCATCTTTGGCTGCAACGAATATAATCAAGTCTAATTTCGATGTTGACCATCTGGTGATTGTCATGTGTAGAGTCTTCTGCTGTGTTGTTGGAGGAGGGTATTTGCTGTTATCAGTGATTTCTCTTGGCAAACTCTATTAGCCTTTGCCCTGCTTCATTCTGTTCTCCAATGCCAAATTTGCCTGTTACTCCAGGTGTTTCTTGACTTCCTACTTTTGCATTCCAGTCCCCTGTAATGAAAAGGACATTGTTTTGGGGTGTTATTTCTAAAAGGTCTTGTAGGTCTTCATAGAACCATTCAACTTCAGCTTCTTCAGCATTACTAGTCGGGGCATGGTCTTGATTTACTGTGATATTGAATGGTTTGCCTTGGAAATGAACTGAGATCATTCTGTCATTTTTGAGATTGCATCCAAGTACTCCATTTCAAACTCATTTGTTGACTCTGATAGCTACTCCATTTCTTCTAAGGGATTCTTGCCCACAGTAGTAGATATGATGGTCGTCTGAGTTAAATTCATCCATTCCAATGCATTTTAGTTCACTGATTCCTAAAATGTCAATGTTCACTCTTGCCATCTCCTGTTTGACCACTTCCAGTTTTCCTTGATTCATGGACCTAACATTCCAGGTTCCTATGCAGTATTGCTCTGTGACATTCAGTTGGGCTATATCAGGGTCCACTAGAAGTGGACCATACTTTTATAAAAAGTACAGCAGTTCTTTCAGCCTGAAGGGGTCACAGGCAACATCTAGTAAATCAATGATTTAATGTATACCATATTGCTCTTTTTTGACCTGTAAGGGTTCATCACTTTTGAAAGTATCTAACTTGCTTTCTGAGAAAAATTTATATATTATATAGTAATTTTCATTATAGAGTATATTTGATGATAAATTGTACATTACACAATGAAAATACAGAATTGAAATTGTGAGTAGTTTAAGACTGTATAATATAATATAATATAATATAATATAATATAATATAAAATGTCTAAGATATATGCACACATAAGTACCTCTTCCATGTAAATGATTTGAGAGCCTTCTGTCTCTCTCAGTGGAAGGTACCTCGTCCTCTTCCATCGCACACACTTGGTCAAACCATCAGTGGGAAGTCCTTTTTATTGCTCTAGAATCCTTAAAATGTAGTTTTGGTCTTCCACAGATTTCCCTAGAAATACCATATCTGTTTATTGCATCACTGCTTCTTAGTTCACAGTATAGTTACAGCATGAATGTATTTTCCTTGTACAAACTAAATCATACAGATTCATCCAAAGGAGGATTAAAAAAGCAAACAGGAAAAGAGGGGAAAATAAAAATAATACAATATTGAACTGTGTGGGTGACTGCCACCTCAGTGAGGGTATGCTATTGACAGATAAACTATTTGCCACTGTGAAATGAATGGTAGATATGTTTGCCATTCCTTCAGTGAAACTCAGTATCCATGTGGCTCAGTTCAGTTCAGTTCAGTCACTCACTCGTGTCCGACTCTTTGCAACCCCATGAATCGCAACACGCCAGGCCTCCCTGTCCATCACCAACTCCCAGAGTTCACTCAGACTCTGGTCCATCCAGTCAGTGATGCCATCCAGCCATCTCATCCTCGGTCGTCCCCTTCTCCTCCTGCCCCCAGTCCCTCCCAGCATCAAAATCTTTTCCAATGAGTCAACTCTTTGCATGAGGTGGCCAAAGTCTATCAGATTATAACAGTCTTATCCTTTCATATATTTCCAGTACACATATAGTGTCTCTAAATGTAAAGCAATACTGATTCCTGGTAATCAGAGAAACAGCAAATATTTCAATCCCAGAGAAAGGAAAAAAAAAAGGCTTACATGGATTTACTGAAAGGATGTATCTTTTTTATTTTTTTCCATTTTAAACAAGATGTTTATTTAAACAATAAGTCACTTGACTTGAAGAAAAAACTATCTCGGATTCATTTCTTTTAACAGAAATTTCTCCCTACTTAGGGATCAGTGGTTAAGAATCCACCCGCCAATGCAGGAGATGCAAGAGACTCAGGTTCCATCCCTGGATCCAGCAAATGTCCTGGAGAAGGCAATGGCAACCACTCCAGTATTCTTGCCTGGGAATTTTCATAGACAGAGGAGCCTGGTGGGCTACAGTCCATGGTGTGACAAAGAGTCGGATGTGACTGAGCACACACTCATTCACACACACACATACACATATCCCTACTTAAAGACAGACTGTCCTACATGTAACAGCTATGTGCAAAAATGTTATAAAATTTCCCTTGGTTTACAATGATAAATGAAAAACTTTAAAATTCTCCAATCAAACAAGGTATGCAAGGATTTTTATGATGCTCTTAAAAGAAAAAAAAAAAAAACAGTGAGAGCAAAATAACTGGAATAAAAAAAAAATAACTGAATTAGCCTCACTAACACCTTCAAGTCAGTATGATATTTGCTGTCAGTCATGAGTCCTTCCTTAGGCTTTTTGTCATCCACCATGGCAAGCACTGGAGTCTCCTTAACTGCTGTTTCACAAAAGAGGTACCAGGTATGCCCTGTACGAGCATACAAGCAGCGCCAGGAATGGCAGAAGCAGGACAGGGTATACCTTGAGTGTCTTGGATTTAAGTCAATTTCTGGGGTAATTTCAACCAAATGAAATGTCTGTGTTGTGCTGACAGTGGAACACCATTTTAGAAGAGCACGGTCTGGGCAAGCATAGTTCATTTAGTCACCTAATAGACATTTATGGAGAACCTACTGTGTATCGGATATGTTCTAGAAAGAGAAAAGGAAAATTCTAAGACTTTTGTGTTTTAAAAGTCACTAGCTGTGATAGGAACTTGTGGAGATGAGTGGAACTTGGAGTTTTTTGAAAGAGCCCAAATGGAAACTGTTGGGAGTCTTGCTTGCAGTAGTTACAGTAGCAGAGAGGAGAGGAGAGGTTGATAAGCTACAGGAAGATGTAAGCAAGTAAGGGAGAAAGTGTCAAGAATAATGGCATTTTGCCTGAAAAAAAGGATATATATGTATGCTGCTGCTAAGTCACTTCAGTCGTGTCCGACTCTGTGCTATCCCATAGATGGCAGCCCACCAGGCTCCCCCATCCCTGGGATTCTCTAGGCAAGAATACTGGAGTGGGTTGCCATTTCCTTCTCCAATGCATGAAAGTGAAAAGTGAAAGTGAAGTCGCTCAGTCGTGCCCGACTCTTAGCGACCCCATGGACTGCAGCCTACCAGGCTCCTCCGTCCATGGGATTTTCCAGGCAAGAGTACTGGAGTGGGGTGCCATTGCCTTCTCCAATATATACATGCATATGTCAATTTGTTGTACATCTGAAACTAACACAACACTTTAACTATACCTCAATGAAAGTGGTTAAAAAGAGAATAATGGCATTTTATGATACAGTAGGCCATTTCACATTTTTTGTATTTAAATTTTTTCACTCTATATGTATATATAAAACAATTCTTTAGTGTTATGAAATCATAACTAATTACAGCAAATAATATAAATGTTAGAATTATTTTCAAATTAATAGCACATTTTAGAATTAGCATTTTGTAAAGTATATCCTGAGGAACATTGGTCCTGTGAAATCAAAAAGGGTCTTCATGATCAAATAAGTTTGTAAGAAGGAGTATGACGTATGACATTCCCCAAACTTTACTAAAGTCTCAGTTAAGTCTCATAGCATAAAACCGTGTTCATTTTACTCAATCATAGAACCATTTCTTCCCATAATACATGTGTTCTACAAAAATGCTATTAATAGAGATTTAAGGGTAGTCATATGTATCATATAAGTTATAATCAGGAACAGGTGAGTTCTTATGCAGTTCATCACAATGGATATCTGCTGTTTAAAAACACAGCCAGTTTGACAAAAGGCCAACAGGTATGAGTCAAATGGCAGAAATAGCATAAATAAAAGGTCCCGCCTTGCTTTTATTCTACTGATTGTTTAATAGAGCCAGAAAGTTAAAGGCTGACCTTTTCTGAACTAACCAATAAAATGAAATTAAAACAGGAAGAGAGAAGTGAATACAGAAAGCATCTAGGAATCAACTTTAGAAGAATTGGTAAAGTTGTCCTGGCTTAGTCATTCTTCCATTTAAACATACAACAGATTACATCTTTACCTCACAGGATAGTGAATTTTCCTGCATAAGTTTACTGCAGCATAACTTACTGCATAAAATAGTGTCAGTCATCACAGTATTCAACATAAATGACCATAAAATAGGACATACTGTAAGTAATGACCAGAAAAAATATAAAATCATTGCTTCCAGTACAAATAACAAGATCTAACATAGTACTAGGTACCATAAAGAGCTGTGATTATACAGCAACCCTGTATATATTCATTATATACATAAATGTATACATTTATACATTTAATGTATACATAAGTGTATGCATTATATACATATATAAAACAAATCATATTTTCATATTTTATAAATGAGATTTTTAACAAGAGCTGCCCCCAAATGTCCATTATACAAAATAAAATAACACAAAACACATTGAGACTATCAGTAAGATGTATGGTAATGTAGAATAGCAGAATGTTCATGACTAAGTCAAAAAGCAGAACTTAAGTTAGAAGCTCTTATTTCTATTCATTCTTCCCAAATGTAAAAATAAGAACATTTGTCATATTCTTTCAAAGTATTGTCATTTTGGAGCACTTTGAAATAAGAAAGAAAATTAATGTAAAGCATGCTGCTTATTCTTGAGTGATTCTCTCATCAGTAAAATTATTATTTAAATAAAGTTATCAGTGCCAAAATAAGAATACACCTGACTACTCTAATCTCAAACAATAATGAGTGATGAGAGCAATACATCTTTGGTTATTATCATCATTGTCAATTTGTTGTTCTGGGGAATTCTAATGTTTATAATTTTAATATGTATAATTCTTACTATTTATTACCATTTTATAGAACATTAAAAGGAAAAAAGGTAAAACATTCATTAGCCACCCAACTCAGTACAACTTACTGTTTGTTTTGTATGTGTGTGTTTTTTGAATATATTGTTGTATCTTTAAACTTTGGTCAGAAACCCATCAAAAGCTTTGGCTTTTTCAAACTCATGACTCTTTTCAAGCCACCTAATGCCACTGCATTCAGTTCTTTAAAAGGAAAATCGGGCATTAATTCCAGTAAATTCCCGACATAAAACCTGTGTATTTTCATTTTTCTTTAGCACTTTTGTCAAGTAACAGAGGACTGTCACTAATGCTTTCTAAAGTTAATCACTCAGTTTTAGTTTTTGATTTTACATTAGCTCAATTGGTAAAGAATCTGCCTACAATGCAAGAGACCCCAGTTCGATTCCTGGGTCAGGAAGATCCCCTGGAGAAGGGATAGGCTACCCAATCCAGTATTCTTGGGCTTCCCTGGTGGCTCAGATAGTAAAGAATCCAGCTTCAATGCTGGAGTCCTGCGTTCAAACCCTGGGTTGGGGAGATCCCCTGGAGGAGGGCATGACAACCCACTCCAGTATTCTTGTCGCGAGAATTCTCATGGACAGAGAAGCCTGGTGGACAATAGCCCATGGGGTTGCAAAGAAGCAGACATGACTGAGTGAATCAGCACAGCACAAGCCTCTTAAGTCAGTGTTCCAGATTTTCCCATTTTAATGACTCTATTTCCCCTATTAAATAAATCAATAACAAAAATTCATTCAGCCTGCATCTTCCACCAGCTATTCCAAAGTTCTTCTTCTGTTCATTGTTAAGATTCTGATTATTTTAGTATATCCTTATAAACTGCTATTCTTCATCCAACTATAGTCTAGCTACCCTTCTCTACTCTAGTTAAAGGGTTAACAACTTTCTCTGCACAGAGCCAGGTAATATTTTTGGCTTTGCTGGCCACATATATCTCTGTAGCATATTCTGATTTAATTTTTCTTTTGTTCCTTAACTCTTTAAAAATTTGAAACTTCTCTTGGTACAGACTGGATTTGATTTCCTGGTTATAATTTGCAAAAAGCTACTCTTGTTAAAACTATTGTATCTATAATACCAATAACTTCCTTTCTGATATTTGAAGGGCATCTCCCCTACATAAATTCGAGGCAAATTAAGTGATAAGCAGAAGAAAGTCAAGTCATCTGCTTTAATTTTTTTTCTTTTTCTTTATTTTTTATTTTTTAGATTATGAAAGTATGGTAACACATTTATAGAAGACTTGGAAAATACAGAAAAATTTACATATAGTTTTACTGTATATTATGATTATTCTCTAAGTAGATTCTTTTGATTTTCAGTTGGAATTTCAATTTCAAACTCTCAAACATTATTAGAATGAATAAACAGAAAAGTTGAAGGATATAGTAGATGTGAAAAGCACTCTGAACCAATATTAATATTAGTAGAAGCTGAGGAACAGTAACAGTGGGCTTCTTAAGCAGCTGCAGGTGTCTCCCAACAACCACAGCCACCTCCTCAATAGACTGATCCTTAAACAGGCTGAAGAGGAGACCAACAATAAAGTTTCTGTCCTGGGCTCACCAATCAAGAAGCTCCTGCATCTCCAGGGCATAAGGGGTGGTGCCAGCAGGCTGGCATGCCTGGGCAGCATTTCTCCTGGAGGAAACCAGACTCTGGAGAAGCAGTTTCCTGCTGCATAATTCTCCAGAGCTCCAAACCCCCTCAAACGCTTTTTTTTCCATTTATTACCACTTTGCAACACAACATTTTGTTTTTCCCTTTAGCCAAAAACTTTATTTTTTGAACATTTCCAACTATTATTCTATATACAAATGTTAATTTCTTACAAAACTCTGTATTCCATATTGCTAGGTCACTTCATTCCATTTTATGCCACGTTTCCATCAAGAACTATTTTCCAGAATCACAATCTGCCTGATTATGTGTTGTTGTTCAGTTGCTAAGTAGTGTCTGACTCCGCGATGTCATAGACTGTAGTCCTCCAGTCTCAGCTGTCCATGATATTTCCCAGGCAAAAATACTGGAGTAGGTTTCCATTTCCATCTCCAAACATTTTTTGGACACTTTCTTTTCATTTAACTTTCCTCCTCCTTGGTTCCCAATAGACTAAATTCTTTGTCTCACCCTCTCAGCTTCCCAGGTGGCTCAGTGGTAAAGAATCCGCTGCCAATGCAGGAGACGCAAGAAACTCAGGTTCTATCCCTGGACTGGGAAAATCCCCTGAAATAGGAAATGGCAACCCACTCCAGTATTCTTGCCTGGAAAATCCAATGGACAAAGGAACCTAATGACTATAGTCCATGGGGTCACCAAAAGTCATATGCAACTGGTCACACGCAGCCACCCCCTAATCCTACCTTGACATTCTCCAGGCTTCCTCTTTGGCCATCTTTCTCATTCTACATAATTCCCGGAAGAACCCATTCATTTAAATGATATCAACTATCATATTTTGCTTTGATAACTATAACCCCTTTAGTAGCCCAGATCTTTCTCTGTGTTCCAGAACTATAAATCCAAAACATCCTCTTATCTTGTGAACAACAGAACCACTATCTACAAATTTTCCAGAAATCAGTTTCACCCTCATCTTTTTAAGGAACACAGCACATTTGGGGCTGAGGTAGTAAAAATGCACCATCTCTATGCACCATCAGCAACTCCTGATTTAAATGTAAATCATAAGCAGATAAGAGATTGATGAGAGAATATTTTACTTAGATAAGTGGATGAATGTGTTTATGCAGCCATCCCTGTCCTGGGTATAGAAATACCTAATTTTATGGGAGCATAATCACAGTTGATTTTGAGTAGATTCAAAGCTGGGTGGTGAGTAAAACAATTTCCCACTTGCATGTGTAATTTCTCATCATTTTAAAAGAGATGATTATCTTTACCTTTTTATCATAAATAAAAGCAGGCCGCCATTATTACCTCTAGAGATAGATAGCACCACTGTAATTTTATTATATTATTTTGCTTCTAAGAAGAGTAAATCTGAATACTTAAACATTTTTCTATGTGCACAGTTTTTTATTTTTAAAATATTTGACAATTACGACCCTTGTTAAAACATGTAAATAATGATATACCTTAAAATCAGTTAGCCATATTTTTATATCAAGAAAATATTCATAATATAAATTTTTTCTAAAAATAATATTTTTTTATTTCAGCACCATGTGGAAGTCGTTCAACAGGTTCAGAAGGCACTGTTCTATCACCAAACTATCCAAAAAATTACAGTGTGGGACATAATTGTGTTTATTCTATAGCAGTTCCCAAGGAGTTTGGTAAGTAAGATTCATCTCATCATGTAGTATATCATTCTAAACATGCTTTATTTTCACTGTATGCTATTCAAAATGTTAGTTGCTTTTTAATGAAAATATTTACATAAAGTACTTTACTCAGAAAATTATTTTTAGATAGTAGCTTTGTAATAATAAAATTTTGAGGTTATTTTTTGCATTCGGAATTTATAGTCAAGTACACAGGTGAACAACAATATAAAAATGAAAACAGGATTGTTTTTAATTTTTAAAAATAAGTACATCCAGTAACCCTGCAAGTGCCTTCATATTGGAATTTCATAAAATGGGAAATTACCAGAGCATAAAGCAAAGTCTGCTCTGCCAAATATGCATATATTCAAATATGGAGCTGTTATAATAATGACAAAATATGTACAAAACAATTATATTAGTTTTATATTTTATAAACACATTTTCAGATAAAAAATATTTTTATTTTAAGCACCTAGTTTCTATGACAGCAGTGAATATAAAAAGACAGCAAAGGGCATTTCAGCTCATCTTGTCAACCTGACAATCTGTTCTACTTTGGCACTGAGAAGACAATGTGTCCTTTGCTGACTTCACATCTCCCTGATCACAAGTCTTAGAAGTCACTTACCTGGCTTCTAAAGGTTTTGGATCTGAAATCAGCTGGACCTAACCCAGGTTAAGCTCTGTTTATGGATGGATAGGCAAAGGAAATTTAGCGAACAGGAAAGTGTGGGAGAGAGGCTGAAAGTTTTTTAGACTTCTACAATTTAGATTTACAGCGTTGTGTTACAAGGTGAAGGATTTGCTAGGAAATGAATGTCTGGGTCAGGATGACAGAGTATTTTAGCAGAAGGATATAGATTTTATTATATCAAGGTTTTTAGATCACATCTTCTCTTAATGTTTCTGCTGATAATAAAATAAGCTGATGCTTCCAGTCCAATTTCTTATAACGAGAATTTACCTATATATCCTCCTTTTCTCTATTCTGAAACAAGTCCAAGATCCACAACTTAGTAAAGAGAACATTATCATCAGACGGGAAGTACTAAATCTTTTATTTTAACCTTGAAATAGAATCGATGACACCAACATTAGCACAGTGTCTTTTTCTGCAATCTCTTATTCCTTAGCATGTTGATTGATTTATTCAGAGTTGAGCTGTTTGATTATGAAGAAAAGGACAGCTTAGAAAGAAAAACACAATCCATATAATTGTGTTTATTGTATTGCCTTTTGTGCCCAGAAGAGTTTTCCCTTTCTAGAGGGCTTTGTAGTCCCCAGTCACCAAAAATATTACATGGTGACTGATAGAATCTTAGCAGTGCTAATCCAGAAGACTGCATGGCTATCTGAGTCTCTTTGGAAGCCATTAATTTGTTCTGTTAGATTCTGTTCTTGAGATGCCATGCAGCCAAAGGATTGAAAAAGAAGAAAATCACATTGCCTTTCCTGATACATACGCATGTTGGTCACCAGGAGGTATTTGATAGTAGCCTATATATGTATGTATATTCAAAAAGAGAAGGAAAAAGTTCTGATTAAAATTAAGTTAATGGATTCCTAGTGAATGGAATTTTTATTTTAGCAGAGTTAATGTAAGTAAAATTGAATTATCTTAATATGAAAAATAATACAACCAATAGTTGGTGATTTTTAACACTAATTTTTTCAAATAAGTCTTGGATTTTCTGTGGATAAAATCAGGTACACTGATTAATTAGTAAGGAAACTGATTTTATTTTTTCTATAAATGTTGCATCATTCTTTATTTCAAACTTTATATGAAGTCAAACAGATTCTAATCTAATTTTAGCTTGTCACACTTTAGCTATCTGTCTTTGGACAAATAAACACAACTTCTTCAAAACTCAGTTTCTTTATGTGTAAAGCAGGAATCATTATGTCTGTGGAGCAGAGCTATTGTTAGTAATAATAAGACTATTTATATATAGTATGTCATAGTCGATAATTCATACTGTTGGGTTAAGAATGCCAGTTTTGGAGACAGATTTCCAGATTGAGAACACAGCTCAATCTGCCTTTTCCATTTAACTAATTACATGAGTCTTACTTTTCATACCTCTGAAATGGAGGTGATGTGTCTATTTCTTAGAGTTATTTTATAATTAAATAAAATATGTGTAAGTCATTATATAGTATATCGTGAATCACATACACACATGGATGCACATACAAACACACTTTATGTTCACATTCATAGGTACTCCTAACCTCAAAAGTTGAAATAAAATGACATGGATTACTCAGTAGCCCTAGGGTCTTAAGAGTAACATGGCTAAAAATAAAACATTTATATTACATAATTAAAGCATGAAAACACATATTTTGTGCTTTACATCTCCAGTGAATATCTAATCACCTATTGATCACTTGAAATTTTCTGAAAACAAAATAGAGGAATTAAAAACTGCAGTCATAGATTTCTTCCTGGTCCTACCTTTCCCTCTTTAATGTGAGATAATCAAGCAACATGTACTGGATTTCTGTAAATCAAAATTTCTTTTTGAAATTCTTTTCCTCTCTTTTTCACTTTGCCATGATTTCCTTCTGTTGCTTTTGTGTTGTGTTTTATGACTTTTGGTATCACTTCATAACATATCACTTTTCACATTTTTTCCTATCATTTATTCCAAATTATAACCATTTCTTCCTCCATATCTTTTATATGCAGACACTTAGAATTTAATTTTTAAATATGGTAGCAAAATATCTGTCAATACAGTCGATTTATTTATTGAGATTTCATATTTTTACAAGGGTTAAACTTCTGAAGTCATTATATAAGGAGAAAACCACATATAATCAACATTACCCATGAAAATACCATGTCAGCCATAGAAGATCATCCACATTATTTTGTGTAAGCCATATTATCTCAACAATTCTAACAGGACATTTTTTCCTCCAGTGTTAGAAAGATAGCAGTTGTTCGGATAATACCAGATGAGCTAGTTTGGTTTCTTACAGGTCATTTACTACAAAATTGCTTTCATTTATTTATTGTTGCCCAGTGTAGATTTGAGTTCATATGAAGTAAATGTGCATGTAATGTAATTCTACTGGTTGACTGAGTGAATACTGTCAGTGAATTTCTGTCTTTAAGTTTTTCTAGATAAGAGTCATCAATTCATAACACTTTTATTAGCATCATTGATTTCATTTCAACTTCATATATTGGGGTCATCTGGTAATATTCATTCTGTAGGATTCTGGTTCTAAATACTTAGAAAACAACATTTATGGGTCAGTTATTGATATTTAGTTGTCTTTCTTCTGACGAACTATTTCCCTTTTAATTTCTTTTTTTTAATTTAAAAATGTTCTATTTGGGACTTCCATGGTGATCCAGTAGTTAAGACTCCACACTTCCTCTGTGGGGGTCCTGGGTTCAATTCCCTAATAGGAAACTAAGATCCTACATGACACACAAAGGGCAGTCAAAAAAATACCATAGTTTATTAATAAAATAAGTTTTATTTTTCCTTCATCTTAATGTTTAACAATAAGTTGTTTCCCCTTATGGTTTGTTTGCTATAGTCTTCATGCACTGTTTTCAAGTGCCAAAAACATAGCAGACAAATTTTATTTTAAATTTGGTATAGGATAGATATTTTGAATATAAGAGAACTGTTGACATTGTTGGGGGAAATATTTTTATTGATATTATGTATTTATACCTGTAGTGTGGGGCCAAAGTCATTTTGCAAGGAGGAAGTGGCTAGTAAATTTGGGGAATAAATGTTGTGGACTTCTATTTCCATAACCTTGGCTGAGATAAAACAGAAAGAGTTAAGAGCTATAATCAAAGTACCATACTAGTCAAAGGCTAGTTTTTGTTTTTGTCTGTTTTTTCTTGGGATAGAAACTAATGGAGTTTTTAGCTTAAAGCCTAACAGAAATATAGTAGAGAGGGAAAAATTGAAGATTTTAGATGGACCAGTTGGTAAAGCAAGATGCTTTAAGCAATCTAAGGAGATAGGAGTTTAAAAACCTAGAGGGCCTCTTCAAACTATAATGCAGGAGAAATGATTCATGATTAGTATAATTGTACCTCAATTAATTTCACATGAAATACTGCCTTTTGAAATTATCATCGCTTCCTGATCTCCTTCCTCTCTTCCCCTTCTTCCATCACCCACTCTTTACATTCTGGAAAGTATCTGCAAAATAAATGTAGTAGTGTCCTAAGTCTGCCTTAACAAAGTATCACAAATTTAGTGGCTTAGAGCAACAGAGGTTTATTCTTTCACAGTTCTGGAGACTAGAACCCTGAAATCAAGGTATCAGTAACATTACACTCCCTCTGCAGATCCTAGAGAAGAATCCTTCCTAACTTTAATGGCCCCAAGCAGTCCTTGAAGTTCTGTGTTTTGTAGCTGCATCACCCAAGTGGCACTAGTGGAGAAGGGAATGGCTACCCAGTGGTAAAGAACCCCCTGCCAATGCAGGAGACACAAGAGACTTGGGTTCAACTCCTGCATCAGGAAGATCACCTGGAGGAGGGCACGGCAACCCACCCTGGTATCATTTTGTATCATTTGTTCTAGGGACACCAGTTGTAGGATTTAGCATCCACCCTAATCCGTAACCTCATCTGAATCTTAGTTACATCTGCTGCTGCTGCTAAGCCGCTTCAGTCGTGTCCAACTCTGTGCGACCCCATAGACAGCAGCCCACCAGGCTCTTGCCTCTGGGATTCTCCAGCCAAGAATAAAGGAGTGGGTTGCCATTTCTTTCTCCAATGCATGAAAGTGAAAAGTCAAAGTGAGGTCGCTCAGTCGTGTCCAACTCTTAGCGACCCCATGGACTGCAGCCTACCAGGCTCCTCCGTCCATGGGATTTTCTAGGCAAGAGTACTGGAGTGGGGTGCTACCTCCTTCTCCACAGTTACATGTGCAGAGGTCCTTTTTCCAAATACAATGATTTTCTGAGTGCCTGGGTGGGGTTGAATATTGAGGGGACTCTATTCAACACACTACAGAAGATAGACTATATTACTACAGTTTTATGTAGAAAATCCTAGTATAAATTACTCTACAAAGCATGTATCAAATACTAACTGTATAGAATGTAAACTGACATTCAGATTTCTTGGAGAATTCCAACATGTAAATCACCTTGAGGAAATCCAGGATAGTCTATGGTGACTTAACTTTGTGTTTAGCTTCCCAGATAGTCTCACCTTCTTTAAGACCCATACTGAACACGTATTTGTTAAGATATAAAGCTTGCTTTTTCTCAAGACTAACTTTCAAAAGTGGCATCTTGGAAATGTGCATGAAAACCTTTTTAGGTTTTCCTTCTTAGATTTCCCAGATATCTGCCCTATCTCTTATCTTTTGTTGTTGTGTAGACTATTGGTTGCATAGATTTCAAATTCACGAATCCTTAAATCACACAAAGTTATTGTCAGTCTAGTATACTCTGTACAGGGGCATGGAGTTACCAAAACCTTCTGTGTATTTGCTGTGGGAAAAGATTTTTGTCTTATCTTTAAATTAGCTATCATCACCTTAAACTTTTCTTCTACTCTACATATTTTGTTTCTTATTCACAGCTGTTGTCTTTAAATTTCCTAGTGTGGTGTTTTCCCTCCAGTCAATCTGCAAAAATCTTACTCTATAATATTGCTTACAAAATATGATTATACTTGTTTTTTAAATTAATTTGAACTTTATTAAAACTTATGATCTAGTAACAACTATCTCATTAATCCTTATTATATACATTAAATGTATTACTTCCCTTCCATCTTATAGACTTAGGAAATTGAATGATGATTGTTGAATACAATCTATTTTTGCAATACATCTTTCAATTTTCTGTGTAAACTCTTTAGTCTATGAAAAGTAGTCTTTAAAAATTTAGGTCTCCTTTAAACTTAGAAGGAAAAACCAAAATGGATTGAAACTAAGATGCACACACACTATATATAAATGTATATATGTGTATACATATATATAGACAATTCAGTTATATCAGTACATATATTCATTCTTTTTGATTCTTTACCACATAGGTTATTACAGAATATTGAATAGAGTTCCCTGTGTTATACAATAGGTTCTTATTAGTATCTATTTTACATATAGTAGTGTGTGTTAATCCCAAGCTCCAAATTTTTCCCTCCCCCTCACATTTCCCCTTTGATAACCATAAATTCGTTTTCAAAACCTGTTAATCTGTTTCTATTTATAAACAAGTTCATTTATATAATTTTAATTAGATTCCACATATGAATGATATTATATGATATCATCTTTCTCTGTCTGATATGATAATCTCTAGGTCTATCCATGTTGCTGCAAATGGCATTATTTCATTCTTTTTAATCACTGAGTAATATTCCACTCTGTGTGTGTGTGTGTGTGTGTGTGTGTGTGTGTGTGTGTGTGTGTGTACACATATAGACATGGACATGAGTGAGCAAACTCCAGAAGATTGTGAAGGATAGGGAAGCCAGGCATCCTGCAGCCCATGGAGTCACAAAAAGTCAGACACAAATAAGCAACTAAACAACAACAAATAAGCATATGTGTGTTTGTGTGTATATATATATGTGTGTGTGTGTTTATGTGTGTGTGTATATACCACATATATATATACACCACATCTTATTAATCCATTCCTCTGTCCATGGACATTTAGATTGCTTTTATGTCTTAGCCATTGTAAATAGTGCTACAGTGAACATCGGAGTGCATGGATCTTTTCAAATAATAGTTTTCTTCAGATATACACCCAGCAGTGGGATTGCAGTTCTTTTTCATTTTTTAAGGAATCTCCATAGTGGTTGTACCAATTTACATTCCCACCTACAGTGTAGGAGAGTTGCCTTTTCACCATACTTTAACCAGTGTTTCTTGTTTGTAGGTTTTTTTTGTTTTTTTTTTTTTGTTTTTTTTGTTTTTACGATGGCCATTCTGACTGGTGTGAGGTTGTAGTTTCGATTTTCATTTCTTGATAAGTAGTGATGTTGAGCAACTTTTGGTATGCTCTTTGGCCATCTGTATGTCTTCTTTGGAGAAATATCTGTTTAGATCTTATGCCCATTTTTTCATTGGGTTATTTGTTTTGTGATGTAGAGCTACATGAGCTGTTTTTATATTTTGGAGATAAATCCCTTGTTGTCAACCATTTCCCTTTTGATCTTACAGTGTTCTCAAATGTCCTATTTTATTCAGCATTGTTTACATAATTTATGTTGTTGTTACCTGTCTTTATACTTAATTCAGTAATTTATTGTCACTGAGTTTCCCCATATTTTAGTGACAAACTGTTTTGAGATTTTTTTTTTATTCTCATTAGGTCACTACATTATTTTATTGGCATTCTGTTTTTGCCTGGTGAGAAGTTTTCAGTAATGAATAAACTCTTACAGTCAATAAAGGCTATTTATATTTGAAGTGTATGATGCTTCATTTTTTAGCAGTACATTTGTATCAAATTTAATGATATGTCTTTTGTAAATATTGAATTTACTTATCTAACAATGATGAATAATCTTCATAAAATGTGTGTTTATTCAAAATTTGTATATACTATTTATCATCACTAGTTAAATATGAAACACTTGAAAAGGAAAGCTCTTTTACTCTTTTAAAACTGATGATTGTGTTAATGTCAGTATACAAAATGACTAAGCTAATTTTACTATTGTAAGAAAGGAAAATTTTTTTGAGCCTAATATTTTAGGGTAAGGAATATTTAATTATCATATGTAAAATTATATTATTTAATTATTTGTTCACTAGCTAGAATAGGATCCCCCCATTCAAGTTTGGTTCAGATGTCAAGACTCATGATACCACACATTGACCAAGAGGGTAAAAAAGATGTATTACTCATACGATGAGGCTTTCTGAGAAGAGCAGGACAGTATCCAAAATTGTATCCAAGCAGATCCAAAATTGCTTAAGGGAGCAAAGAAAGCTGGCTGGCTTTGGGTTTTATAGGGGGATACTGGAGTGAAAGCTCCTACATGCTGGTCAGGGCTTGTGAGATTCAAAATTCCCATTGCATACAGGGATTCTTATCAGCTTGCCCAAATATCAGGCAAAAGGGAAACGGGGGGATGGGGAAGAGAGCTTGAAACTTGTGAGCAGTTAAAGATCAAGGATGGATCAGCCTTCACCACAATTCACTCTCAGTGTTTGATTGAGTGAATTGTGCCATGTTTGAACTTGTTTATAGCCACAGTAGTACTTTGTGAGTAGTAGATCCATTTAGTTAAGGAGATGAAAATTGATTGAACACCTTGTTCCAGAGCTTAGCAATATGGTGAGAAGTGAAATGAGTACCTTGATCATTATCAAGAATGACTAGAACTCTGTGTAGAGGCACATGTGGCATTGATCTGCGTTTTAGGAATCTTGACAAGATTTCAAATTTTTTTTCCTCATAAAGGGCAACCCTGGACCACATGGTCAGACAGTTGGCAATGGCCCAGTAGTTTGTAAAAATGTTCAGTGTGGCTGATTTATTGACAAGGGTGGTCAGTATAAAGATGCCTGACTGAAGTTTGGGCAGTTGCACTAATCATTGAGTCCTTTAACAGAGATATCTTAGTTAAGATGTGAAAAGCAATGGCTCTCCAGGAAGCTGAGTTACATATGATGATGGTAGCCATACTTGCTGTGACATGTACAAACTTTCTTTGCTATCCATTCAAGATCCCAAGCAGTTCCTCTAGCTAAGGGGTTCAGAAGAGTAGTGACTGCCTGTGAAACCATAGCATCTGTCAAGGAACTAAGATTAGGGCAGACCACACCCTCATTGGGGTTGGTTACTCCAGGGGGCCTAGGTTTGGCTTTAACAAATAGGTATCATTTCCATTTTAGCAAGAAAGCCTTAGCAGCCATACCCAGCTTGCAAGGTACTACTTTCATGATCCACGGTGTAATGGAAAGCTGGATAGAGAGGATCATGATCTTAGAGCCTGTGAGAGCCTGTTTCCAGGAGATCCCAGTATGCAGCATTGTCATTGTGAAGACATTGTGAAGACAGGTGGGAACCTCTTGCATTTGAAGTCCATGGGCAACTTATGGTTACTATGGGTGACCCAGAAACTCCAAGAGGCATGAGAGGAAGTTGCTAAAGCCTTTACAATGAAGAAGTCAGAGGGTGGAAAGGGGCAGCACCAGTTATATTAAAATTTGGAAAGATTCTAGAGGCCTTTTTTTTTTTTTTTTTTTTAGTAAAAGGCCCCATTCAAGGTAGTTCAGTATACTAGTAACAGGATAAATGGACTTAAGTAAATGAAACATCTTTTTATAAATGAAAAATATGTTGCCCTCAAAATCGAAAAATTGCTAAAATATTTTCAGCTTGTTTTAACACTGTGGTACCATGAGAGTCAATATTTATTTCTTAATGGTGTTAAGGATGGAGTAGCTTTTGACTGACCAATTAATATTTCAGGATTAAACTCAAGTGACAGGGCCTTCTAATATGTGTAGGGAAATGAAACCACCACCTCCTCTTTTTGTGAACTCTTTTATATCTGCTTGTCTTGAACGATTGTGACAAATGAATCTCCTTGAAGGAAGATGTAATGTCACCTGTGCTCCTGGACAAAGTTGAATGCAGTTACCATCTTGCCTACCAAGGCAATATGCAGTGGCTAGGCTTCTGAAGACCTCATGTGTAGCCAGGTAAAATTGTCCTTTCAAAGTGCAAAGCAGAGAGCATATCTCATTAGAGTTAAAGGCAAACTATAGCTGAGTGTCTTTTGAAACTGGCATTAAATAGATGAGATGAGCCAAATCAGGGCTTCCCAGGTGAAGCAGTGGTAAAGAATCCACCTGCCAATGCAGGAGATGCAGATGTGGGTTTGGTCGCTTGGTTGGGAATATCCCCTGGAAAAAAATGGCAACATGCTTCAGTATTCTTGCCTATAAAATCCCATGGACAGAGGAGCATAATAGTTTTAGTCCACAGGGTCTCAAAGAGTCAGACATGACTTAACGACTAAGCACACACATGAGCCAAATCATTACCAAAATATTACCACCTAGTGATTAGATGGGACTAGTAACTTAGATAATATTGAATATGAGGCCTTTAAAGAGTGGTTCAACAGAATTAGAGTTTCAGTTACTGTGAGTTATGGTTCATTTTTCCCAGGTTTAAGAACAACCTAGCTTGTGTGTTAGTTGCTCAGTTGTGTCCAACTCTTTGTGACCTCATAAACTATAGCCCACCAAGCCCCTCTGTGCATGGAATACTCCAGGCAAGAATACTGGAGTGGTTAACCATTTCCTTCTCTAGGGAATGTTTCCAATCCAGGGATCTAACCTCAGTTTCCTGCATTGCTCACAGATTCTTTACTGTCTGAGCCACCAGGGAAGCCCAAATTGGCTATTAAATGGAGAAGTACTGGTGATAAATACCCCTTCTATAAATGTCTTTTACAATGGGCTTCAATATTTGAAGACTCTGTTTTAAAATGCAGTGAACCATATGAACTATTTTAAGTGTTAAGAAAAGGCCATGGGATCTCAATTTCTTAACCTGTTGTAAATGCTAAAGATATAGTTTAGTTTATTACGTGTCTTATTAGAGCTTCTTTCATGACCCCTGTGGGATATTTAGGCAGAGCAGTAGTTCTGATGATTAAAATGAAGCATACTTATTTGTTCACTCAGTTCAGTTCATTCGCTCAGTCGTGTCTGACTCTTTGCCACCCCATGAATTGCAGCACGCCAGGCCTTCCTGTCCATCACCAACTGCCGGAGTTCACCCAAACTCATGTCCATCGAGTCGGTGATGCCATCCAGCCATCTCATCCTCTGTCGTCCCCTGCTCCTCCTAACCACAATCCCTTTCATAATCAGAGTCTTTTCCAATGAGTCAACTCTTCGCATGAGGTGGCCAAAGTACTGGAGTTTCACCTTTAGCATCAGTCCTTCCAGAGAACACCCAGGACTGATCTCCTTTAGGATGGACTGGTTGGATCTCCTTGCGGTCCACGGGACTCTCAAGAGTCTTCTGCAACACCACAGTTCAAAGCATCAAATCTTCAGCGCTGAGCTTTCTTCAAAGTCCAATTTTAACATCTTACATGACCAACATAGCCTTGACTAGACAGACATTTGTTGGCAAAGTAATGTCTCTGCTTTTGAATATGCTATCTAGGTTGGTCATAACTTTTCTTCCAAGGATTAAGTGTCTTTTAATTTCATGGCTGCAATCACCATCTTTAGTGATTTTGGAGCCCCCAAAAATAAAGTCTGACACTGTTTCCACTGTTTCCCCACCTATTTCCCATGAAGTGATGGGACCAGATGCCATGATCTTAGTTTTCTGAATGTTGAGCTTTAAGCCAACGTTTTCACTCTCCTCTTTCACTTTCATCAAGAGACTTTTTAGTTGCTCTTCACTTTCTGCCATAAGGGTGGTGTCATCTGCATATCTGAGGTTATTGATATTTTTCCTGGCAATCTTGATTTCAGCTTGTACTTCTTCCAGCTCAGCATTTCTCATGATGTAATCTGCATAGAAGTTAAATAACCAGGCTGACAATATACAGCCTTGATGTACTCCTTTTCTTATTTGGAACCAGTCTGTTGTTCAATGTCCAGTATTAATGTTGCTTCCTGACCTGCATATAGGTTTCTCAAGAGACAGGTCAGGTGGTCTAGTATTCCCATCTCTTTCAGAATTTTCCACAGTTTGTTGTGATCCACACAGTCAAAGGCTTGAGTTAGTCAATAAAGCAGAAATAGATGTTTTTTTTGGAACTGTCCTCCTTTTTCCATGATCCAGTGGATGTTGGCAATTTGATCTCTGTTCCTCTGCCTTTTCTAAAACTAACTTGAACATCAGCAAGTTCACGGTTCACATATTGCTGAAGCCTGGCTTGGAGAATTTTGAGCATTACTTTACTAGCGTGTGAGATGAGTGCAGCTGTGCAGTAGTTTGAGCATTCTTTGGCATTGCCTTTCTTTGGGATTGGAATGAAAACTGACATTTTCCAGTCCTGTGTCCACTGCTCTATTTTCCAAGTTTGCTGGCATATTGAGTGCAGCACTATCACAGCATCATCTTTCAGGATCTGAAATAGCTCAACTGGAATTCTGAAGCCTCCATTAGCTTTGTTCATAGTGACACTTTCTAAGGCCCACTTGATTTCACATTCCAGGATATCTGGCTCTAGGTGAGTGATCACACCATCGTGATTATCTTGGTCATGAAGCTCTCTTTTTTGTACAGTTCCTCTGTGTATTCTTGCCACCTCTTCTTAATATCTTCTGCTTCTGTTAGGTCCATACCATTTCTGTGCTTTATCGAGCCCATCTTAGCATGAAATGTTCCCTTGGTATCTCTGATTTTCTTGAAGAGATCTCTAGTCTTTCCCATTCTGTTGTTTTCCTCTATTACTTTGCATTGATCACTGAGGAAGGCTTTCTTATCTCTCCTTGCTATTCTTTGGAACTCTGCATTCAGATGCTTTTATCTTTCCTTTTCTCCTTTGCTTCTCGCTTCTCTTCTTTCACAGCTGTTTGTAAGGCCTCACCAGACAGCCATTTTGCTTTTTTGCCTTTCTTTTCCATGGGGGTGGTCTTGATCCCTGTCTCCTGTACAATGTCATGAAACTCCATCCATAGTTCATCAGGCACTCTTATCTATCAGATCTAGTCCCTTAAGTTTCTTTCTCACTTCCACTGTATAATCATAAGGAATTTGATTTAAGTCATACCTAAATGGTGTAATGGTTTTCCCTACTTTCTTCAATTTAAGTCTGAATTTGACAATAAGGAGTTCATGATCTGAGTTACAGTCAGCTCCTGGTCTTGTTTTTACTGACTGTATGGAGCTTCTCCATCTTTGTCTGCAACAAATATAATCAGTCTGATTTCAGTGTTGACTGTCTGGTGATGTCCATGTGTAGAGTCTTCTCTTGTGTTTTTAGAAGAGGATGTTTGCTATGACCAGTGCGTTCTCTTGACAAAACTCTATTAACCTTTGCCCTGCTTTGTTTTGTACTCCAAGGCCTAATTTGCCTGTTACTCCAGGTGTTTCTTGACTTCCTACTTTTGCATTCCAGCCCCCTATAATGAAAAGGACATCTATTTTGGGTGTTAGTTCTAAAAGGTCTTGTAGGTCTTCATAGAACCGTTCAACTTCAGCTTCTTCAGTGTTTCTGGTTGGTGCATAGACTTGGATTACCATGATATGGAATGGTTTGCCTTGGAAATGGACAGAAATCATTCTGTCATTTCTGTGATTGCATCCAAGTACTGCATTTCAGACTCTTTTGTTGACCATGATGGCTACTCCATTTCTTCTAAGGGATTCCTGCCCACAGAGTAGATATGATGGTCATCTGAGTTAAATTCACCCATTCCAGTCCATCTTAGTTTGCTGATTCCTAGAATGTCGACGTTAACTCTTGCCATTTCCTGTTTGACTACTTCCAGTTTGCCTTGATTCATGGAACTAACATTCCAGGTTCCTAGGCAATATTGCTTTTTACAGCATCTGACCTTGCTTCTATCACCAGTTGCATCCACAACTGGGTATTGTTTTTGCTTTGGCTTTGTTCCTTCATTCTTTCTGGAGTTATTTTTCCACTGATCTCCAGGAGCATATTGGGCACCTACTGACCCGGGGAGTTCGTCTTTCAGTTCCCATCATTTTTCCTTTTCATACTGTTCATGGGGTTCTCAAGGCAAGAATACTGAAGTGGTTTGCCATTCCCTTCTCCAGTGGACCACATTCTGTCAGACCTCTCCACCATGATCCGCCCGTCTTGGGTGGCCCCACATGGCATGGCTTAGTTTCATTGAGTTAGACAAGGCTGTGGTCCATGTGATTAGATTGACTAGTTTTCTGTGTTTATGGTTTGTGTGTCTTCCTTCTGATGCCTGTCACAACACCTGCCATCTTACTTGGGTTTCTCTTACCTTGGATGTGTGGTATGTCTTCACATCTGCTCCAGCAAAGTGCAGCCGCTGCTCCTTACCTTGGATGAGGGGTATCTCTTTATATTTAATAAGTCCTTTAGATTACAGGGTATGAATTGTAATCTATTTAAGTATAGTGGGATCTACAATAATTATAATTTCAGCTTCTATTTTGATTAAGGACATGAAGGTTTGCCAGTTGGTTCATATTAGTAAATATTAAAGTTAATTCAAAACTCATGTTATAGAGGTACAAAAGCCCATCTGAGACATTTAAAATTTTCACTTTTTAAATATTGTAGGAAAATTTAATTTGCTATTTGGATCAAAGTGTGGACCTCCTTTTTAACTAGCTTGTTTATTGATTACCAGATATATTTTAGAGGTACCAGAAATGCTCTCTAAGGTGAAAGTGTTAGTCGCTAGTCATATCTGACTATGCGAAAATGTGTCTTCCCGACCCAGGGATCAAACCTGGGTCTTCTGCATTGCAGGCTAGTGTTAAAGAACTATTCTGGCAAAGCAGGTAAACATAAAGAGATATCAGTTCAGTCTGTGGGTCAGGAATATCCCCTGGAGGAGGGCGTGACAACCCACTCCAGTATTCTTGGCTGGAGAATCCCATGGACAGAGGAGTCTGGTGGGCTACAATCCCTGGAGTCTCAAAGACTGGGACATAACTGAAGCAACTTAACACATATGCGTGCTCTGGAGAAGGGAAGATCCCTTTACTCTGCTCATATTATAAGGTTCTTCCTCCAGAATGTCAAATCTGTAACATCAGAGATATGGGGCTCCACCACAACAATCATTGCTTTATATGGATTAAGGATTGGGAGTTTAAGTAGCATTTGAATTATCTTCTTAGTTGTGCCACATGGGTACCATTAGTATTTTATTCTATAAGCGTGAGGATAAAGATCTTTGTTGCAAATAAACCTCTGCAGCAGTTATAGCAAAAGATGTTTATAAAGTGGTGAATCATCTGCTTTTAGGACTGGAGACCTCAGCATGCCACATGCTAACTGTTCTTCCACACAATTGGCCATCCAACAGGACCACATATTTCACAGAGTATCAATATTTTCCCTGAGAACTCTATAGAAGAAAGGCCACTGCCTGATTGAGACCCACAGCCAGCAATCACAGAGTAAGAGTCACTTCTCTGAACCAAGCATTAGTCATAGTTTATGATGGAATCAAGATATGTAATTCAATCTGAGGCACATAAATAGGTCCAGTCAAAGATGCACAACCCAGAGTCTTTTTGAGGTGAGTCCCAACTCTTGTTTCTAAATGTCAATTATGAAAACTTCTGATGTCATTTGACTGAATCTATGATACAGATTCATTGGAACTCAACAAATGTAGTACAGAGCAGCATAGCTCAAACTCCAAGACTGCTAGCAGGTAACAGAGCTGATTACTAACTCAAAGCAAAAAAAAAAAAAAAAAATCCATGGTATTTTCCAGGCAAGAGTACTGGAGTGGGTTGCCTTTTCCTTCTCCAGGGGATCTTCCTGACCCAGGGATCGAATCCAGGTCTCCCGCATTGCGGGCAGACGCTTTACCCTCTCAGCCACCAGGAAAGCCAATATATAGGCTAGTGAACATGAAGTTGCTCAGTCGTGTCCGACTCTTTGCGACCCCATGGACTGTAACCTATCAGGCTCCTCTGTCCATGGGATTTTCCAGGCAATAGCACTGGAGTGGATTGCCATTTCCTTCTCCAGCGTATCTTCCCAACCCAGGGATCAAAACCAGGTCTCCCGCATTGTAGACAGACGCTTTACCGTCTGAGCCACCAGGGAAGTCATATATAGGCTAAGTAGGCCAAAATACTATTTTTAGCAAGCCGATATTCTTTCTCTGATTGGAAAGTTTTTGAAAACTGAAATCTGAAGATTAGTTTTTAGTACAGAATCATTTTATAAAGTTACTCAATGATAATAATGAGTTATATTTTCAAACTATTATAACCTAAAACATGTTGCATTGCTATAGGTTATATACTCACATTGCTTGACCAACAAGTAATTGCTCTTTGAATTTTATTTTCTACCCTGCATACTGGGCATCACATTTCACTTATATTTGGGTGTTTCTCAGTATGTAAGACTATACTCTATCAATTTCTGTTAGGTTGTTATTTTAAAATCATTGTGCTCTCATCAGCAAAAGTACAAAAGGTGCTTATACTTGGTTTTCTACAAGTATATCTGAACTTCCACAGGTTTTTTTTTTTTTTTGTATCAGTTGTTCATTCCAGAAATGAAATTATTAAAGCTTTCTCATTCTGGAGATGCAAATTATTTATGATATGTACCATTCTGTATACTAATTACAAGGTAATAAATTGCAATCAGTCTCATATTTCACTTTTCAAAAATCACATTAACCTTCGAAAGTGTGCTTCTTAAATTTGCAGACAGCCTAATTCTTAAATCTAGCTTTCAGTCTTAATAGAAATATAATATTAGATGAGTTTCTTTCCCTCTCCAGGGCTCAGATTTGTCATCTGTAAGATGAAGATAATAATTTTAATAGCATTATAAAAGGGATTATCCATGTAAAATAATTATAAACTAGTGCCCAGAATATAAAAAATGTAGAATGTAGTTATGATTATTTTTACTGTGACATAATGCAAATAATCAAGTCTATCTTTTCCCACATGTTTGAAAAAACTATGTTCCATAATCTAAAAGGGCGTCATATACTCTTAGGAACAAGTGATATGGAATAAACATATTCAAAAATAAAACATTATTTTAGAACCTCTGCAGTATCAGGATTTCTAATCCACATACCTTCTTATTTCAGTTTCCTGAAGATTTTTCTATTTTTAAATTTGGAAATAATTTGGAATTTAAAAGAACAATTTACATGTTTAAAAATTTACATCTATTCTCAATTTACCAAATATTGATACTTTCTTAGCCAAGTAAGAATATATTACTAATTGGTAAATACAGAGAACATTCCTGTGAGAACTTGAGAATAAAACAAAGATAACTGCAAGCGTTATTTTGTCTTATTTTAGAAATGTCCTAAGGTATGAGACAAGTGTATGAATATTGAACATAAAATGGAAAATATCATTACTTGGAAATGATACAATTGCACATTAGAAAATTTGAAGAAATTGAAAGAAACTTTTAAAAGATAATAAAACTGAATGAAAGATAAATATGCATTGGCTTTCTTCTATAATAGTAATAACCAGGAAGAAATATGGTTAAAATAGATTAGTATGTACATGATTTTATAAGAAGCTTTTGAGTGAAAGATTCTAAAATCTGAGTCATTAAGAGTTTATTGAAAGCTAAGCTTTCAGACTCAGGTGCTTATGAATTAATTACATCGTGTAAAATTATTAGTTTTTTTTCCCCTTTGAACAAATGCTGATTAAATGTAATTGAGGAGATTTTCAATATAGATAAAGAGATAAAATATATCATACATATAAATGACAGAAAATAGTAAGCACCATGTGAAAGATACTGCATTGTAACTAATCGAAAGTGGAAACATGGCAAATATTGGCCTGGGATTTGAATGGTAGATAATATCTTCCTGTGCTCAGACAAAGATAAAGATTTAACTACCAAAAAAAAGATGGCTTGGGCCAGGAAATTTATTTAATATAATTGCTTAAAAAAGCAAGATATTTTCCTCAAGAGAAACTGGAAAAGGGTGGTAAAATTTCTGGAAGCAATATTATATAAGAATATTTTTTTAATTAATTTTTTTGTTTAAGGATAATTGCTTTACAGAGTTTTGCTCTTTTCTGTTAAACCTCAGCATGAATCAGCCATAGGTATACATATATCCCCTCCCTTTTGAAACTCCTTCCTATCTCCCTCCCCATCCCACCCCTCTAGGTTGATACAGTACCCCAGTTTGAGTTTCCTGAGCCATACAGCAAATTCCCATTGGCTATCTGTTTTACGTAGAGTAATGTAAATTTCCATGTTACTCTTTCCATACATCTCACCCACTCCTCCCTTTTCCCCATGTCCGTAAGTCTATTTCATGTCTGTTTTTCCATTGCTGCCCTGTAAATTAATTATTCAGTACGTTTTTGTAGAATCTGTATATATGTGTTAGAAAGTGATATTTATCTTTCTCTTTCTGACTCACTTCACTCCATATAATAGGTTCTAGGTTCATCCACCTCATTAGAACTGACTCAAAAGTGTTCCTTTTTATGGCTAAGTAATATTCCATTGTGTATATATACCACAATTTCTTAATCCATTCATCTATCGATGGACATCTAGGCTGCATCCATGTTCTAGCTATTGTTAAGTAGTGCTGCAATGAAAATGGGGTACCTGTGTCTCTTTCAATTTTGGTTTCCTCAGGGTAATGCCTAGGAGTGGGATTGCTAGGTCATGTGGTGATTTCATTCCTAGTTTTTTAAGGAATCTCCATACTGTCTTCCATAGTGGCTGTATCAATTTACATTCCCACCAACAGTGTAAGAGTGTTCCCTTTTCTCCGCACCCTCTCCAGCATTTATTGCTTGTAAACTTTTTAATGAGGGCCATTCTGACTGGTATGAGGTGATATCTCATTGTAGTTTTGACTTGCATTTCTCTAATAATGAGTGATATTGAGCATCTTTTCATGTCTGTTTGCCATCTGTATGTTTTCTTTGGAGAAATGGTTTTTTTTTAGGTCATTTTTCCACTTTTTGATTGGGTTGTTTGTCTTTATGGTATTGAGTTGTATGAGCTGCTTGTATGTTTTAGAAATTAATCCTTTGTCAGTTGTTTCATTTGCTGTTATTTTCTCCCATTCTGAGAGTTGTCTTTTCATCTTGCTTATTGTTTCCTTTGCTGTGAAAAAGCTTTTAAGGTTAATCAGGTCCTACTTGTTTACATTTATTTTTATTTCCATAACTCTAAAGTAGTGGATCATAGAGGATCTTGCTTGATTTATGTCATCGAGTGTTCTGCCTATGTTTTCCTCTAAGAGTTTTATAGTTTCTGGTCTTACATTTAGGTCTTTAATTCATTTTTTGTTCATCTTTCTGTATGGTGTTAGGAACTGTTCTAATTTCATTCTTTTACATGTATCTGTCCAGTTTTCCCAGCACCATTTATTAAAGAGGGTGTCTTTGCCCCACTGTAAATTATTGCCTCCTTTGTCAAAAATAGGGTATCCATAGGTGCATGGGTTTATTTCTGGGCTTTCTATCTTGTTCCATTGGTCTATATATCTGTTTTTTTGCTGGTGCCATACTGACTTGATGACTATAGCTTTGTAGTATAACCTGAAGTCAGGAAGCTTCATTCCTCCAGCTCCATTCTTCTTTCTCAAGACTGCTTTGGCTTTTTCGGGTCTTTTGTGTTTCCATATGAATTGTGAATTTTTTTGTTCTAGTTGTGTGAAAAATGCCATTGGTAATTTGATAGAGATTGCATTAAATCTGTAGATTGCATTTGTTAGTATAGTCATTTTGACAACATTGATTCTTCCTACCCAGGAACATGCAATATCTCTCCATCTGTTTATGTCATCTTTGATTTTGTTAATTAATGTCTTATAATTTTCTGTGTACAGTTCTTTTGTCTCCTTAGGTAAGTTTATTCGTAGATATTTATTTATTTTTGTTGCAATGGTGAATGGGATTGATTCCTTAATTGCTCTTTCTGATTGTTAATTGTTAGTATATAGAAATGCAAGTGATTTCTGTGTATTGATTTTGTATCCTGCAACTTTGCTAAATTCAGTGCTCATCAGCTCTATTAATTTCCAAATACTATCTTTAGGGTTTTCTAAGTACAATGTCATGTCATCTGCAGACAGTGAGAGCTTTACTTCTTTTTTTCTAATCTGGATTCCTTTTCTTTCTTTTTCTTCTCTGATTGTTGTAGCAGGAGTACCAGAACTATGTTGAATAATAGTGGCGAAAGTGGACCCCCTTGCTTTTCCTGATATTAGGGGGAATATTTTCAGTTTTCACCATTGAGAATAATGTTTGCTGTAGGCTTATCATGTATGGCCTTTACTATGTTGAGGTAGGTTTCTTTTATGCCCATTTTTTGAAGAGTTTTAATCATAAATAGGTATTGAATTTTGTCAAAGGCTTTTTCTGCATGTACTGAGATGATCGTATGGTTTTTATCTTTCAATTTGTTAATATGGTGTATCACATTGACTGATTTGCTTATATTGAAGAATCTTTGCATCCCTGTAATAAAACCAACTTAATCATAGCGTATAAGCTTTTTGATGTGTTGCTGAATTCTGTTAGCTAAAATTTTGTTGAGGATTTTTGCATCTATGCTCATCAGTGGTATTGGCCTATAGTTTTCTTTTTTGTGTGTGTGCTGTCTTTATCTGGTTTTGGTATCAGGGTGGTGGTGGCCTCGTAGAATGAGTTTGGAAGTGCTCCTTCCTATGCAATTTTTTGAGAGTTTTAGAAACATAGGCATTAGCTCTTCTCAAAATGTTTGATAGAATTCTCCTGTGAAACCATCTGGTCCTGAGCTTTTGCTTTTTGGGAGATTTTTGATCACAGCTTCAATTTCAGTGCTTGTAATTGGGTCATTTATAATTTCTATTTTTTTCTGGTTCAGTCTTGGAAGATTGAACTTTTCTAAGAATCTGTCCATTTCTTCCAGGTTATCTATTTTATTTCCATGTAGTTGTTCATAATTATCTCTTACAATCCTTTGTATTTCTGCATTATCTCTTGTAACCTCTCCTTTTTCATTTCTAATTTGTTGATTTGATTCGTCTCTCTTTTTTTCTTGATGAATCTGGCTAATGGTTTGTCAGTATTCTTTATCTTCTCAAAGAACCAGCTTCTAGTTTTTTAATATTTACTATTGTTTCTTTCATTTCTTTTTCATTCATTTCTGCTCCAATCTTTATGGTTTCTTTCCTTCTACTAACTTTGGTGTTTTTTTTTTTTTTCTTCTTCTTCCCTTCCCAGTATCTTTAGGTATAAAGTTAGGTTTTCTATTTGATGTTTTTTTTGTTTCTTGAGGTAGGAGTGTATTGCTATAAACTTCCCTCTTAAAACTGCTTTTGCTGCATCCCATAGGTTTTGACTTGTTGTGTCTTCACTGTCATTTGGTTCTAGATTTTTTTTTTTGCTTTCGATTTCTTCAGTAACCTGTTGGCTATTTAGAAATGTGTTGTTTAATCTCCATGTGTTTGTGCTTCTTACAGGTTTTTTTTTAATAATTAATATCTAGTCTTATAGCATTGTGGCCAAAGATGCTTGATAGAGTATCAATTTTCTTAAATTTATTGAGGTTTGATTTCTGACCCAAGATGCAGTCTATCCTGGAGAATGTTCCATGTGCACTTGAGTAGAAGTTGTGTTCTTTTGAATTTTTATGGGCTGTCCTGAAGATATCAATGAGATCCATCTCATCTAAAGTATCAAATAAGACTTGCGTTTCCTTATTAATTTTCTGTTCTGATGATTTATCCATTGGTGTGAGTGGGGTGTTCAAGTTTCCTACTATTATTGTGTTACTGTCAATTTCTTCTTTTAAGTTGGTTAAAGATGGAGAAGCTCTATACAGTCAACAAAAACAACACCAGGAGCTCACTGTGGCTTAGATCATGAACTCCTTGTTGCCAAATTCAGACTGAAATTGAAGAAAGTAGGGAAAACCACTAGACCATTCAGGTATGACCTAAATCAAACCCCTTCTGATTATACAGTGGAAGTGAGAAATAGATTTAAGGGACTAGATCTGATAGATAGAGTGTCTGATGAGCTATGGACAGAGGTTCGTGACATTGCACAGGAGACAGGGGTCAAGACCATCCCCATGGAAAAGAAATGCAGAAAAAGCAAAATGTCTGTCTAAGGAGGCCTTACAAAAAGCTGTGAAAAGAAGAGAAGTGAAAAGCAAAGGAGAAAAGGAAAGATATAAGCATCTGAATGCAGAGTTCCAAAGAATAACAAGAAGAGATAAGAAAGCCTTGCTCAGTGATCAATTCAAAGAAATAGAGGAAAACAACAGAATGGGAAAGACTAAAGAGCTCTTCAAGAAAATTAGAGATACCAAGGGAACATTTCATGCTAAGATGGGCTCGATAAAGGACAGAAATGGTATGGACCTAACAGAAGCAGAAGATATTAAGAAGAGATGGCAAGAATACACAGAAGAACTATGCAAAAAAAGTCTTCATGACCAAGATAATCACGACAGTGTGATCACTCACTTAGAGTCAGACATCCTGGAATGTGAAGTCGAGTGGGCCTTAGAAAGCATCACTACAAACAAAGCTAGTGGAGGTGATGGAATTCCAGTTGAGCTATTTCAAATCCTAAAAGATGATGCTGTGAAAGTTCTGCACTCAATAGGCCAGTAAATTTGGAAAACTCAGGAGTGGCCACAGGACTGGAAAAGATCAGTTTTCATTCCAATCCCAAAGAAAGGCAATGCTAAAGATTGTTCAGACTACCACACAATTGCACTCATCTCACATACTAGTAAAGTAATGCTCAAAGTTCTCCAAGCCAGGTTTCAATACATGAACCGTGAACTTTCAGATATTCAAGCTTGTTTTAGAACAGGCAGGAGAACCAGAGTTCAAATTGCCAACATCTGTTGGATTATCGAAAAAGCAAGACAGTTCCAGAAAACATCTGTTTCTTCTTTATTGACTGTGCCAAAGCCTTTGACTCTGTGGATCACAAGAAACTGTGGAAAATCGTGAAAGAGATGGGAATACCAGACCACCTGGCCTGCCTCCTGAGAAATCTGTATGCAGGTCAGGAAGCAACAGTTAGAACTGGACATGGAACAACAGACTGGTTCCAAATCAGGAAAGGAGTACATCAAGCCTGTATATTGTCATCCTGCTTATTTAACTTATATGCAGAGTACATCATGAGAAATGCTGGGCTGGATGAGTCACAAGCTGGAATCAAGACTGCTGGGAGAAATATCAATAACCTCAGATACGCAGATGATACCATCCTTAAGGCAGAAAGCTAAGAACTGAAGAGCCTCTTGATGAAAGTGAAAAAGAAGAGTGAAAGAGTTGGCTTAAAGCTCATCATTCAGAAAAGTAACATCATGGCATCTGGTCCCATCACTTCATGACAAATAGACTGGAAAACAGTGACAGACTTTATTTTGGGGGGCTCCAAAATCATTGCAGATGGTGATTGCAGCCATGAAATAGAAAGACTCTTATTCCTTGGAAGAAAATTTATGACCAACCTAGACAACATAGTAAAAAGCAGAGACATTAATTTGCCAACAAAAGTCCGTCTAGTCAAGTCTATGGTTTTTCCAGTAATCATGTATGGATGTGATAGTTGGACTATAAAAAAAGCTGAGCACTGAAGAATTGATACTTTTGAACTGTGGTGTTGAAGAAGACTCTTGAAGTCCCTTGGACTGCAAGGAGATCCAATCAGTCCATTGTAAAGGAAATCAGTCCTGAATATTCATTGGAAGGACTGATGTTGGAGCTGAAACTCCAATACTTTGGCCACCTGATGCAAAGAACTGACTAATTGGAAAAGACCCTGATGCTGGGAAAGATTGAAGGCAGGAAGAGAATGGGATGACAGAGAATGAGATGATTGGATTGCATCATCCAATCAGTGGACATGAGTTTGAGTAAACTCCGGGAGTTGGTGATGGACCCGGAGGCCTGGGGTGCTGCACTCCATGGCATCTCAGAGTCAGATACAACTGAGTCATAGAACCAAACTGAACTGATACCCAATTACTTCAGATTTCAAAGAGAAAATCCAAGAACAGAGTTAAAGACTTTTTTAAAAAGAAATCTTGGTCACACCATTCTGAAAATTCATTACAGTATGATATATCAGTGAGATTAATTTAGTCACATAAGTGGAAATATTTGCAGTGAATTCAACAGAATGCCACTTTAGTGACTCCAGCAGAAATCTAAATGGTCAGCTCTCTGTCAAATGTTAGTACTATATGAAGTCAATTACAAATTGATAATTAGAATTTTCATAATTGTTTGCTTATTGAATTAAATTTTTAAGTTATGTAAGGTATTTCTATTCCTATAGATTCTCAAAGACATTTTTCAATTTTTAAAAATAATTTTAAAATACTGTAAGTAAATGAGGAATCAACAGTAAAAATAATTTTCACATATGTAACAAATATTTAGCACCTTCTCTATTATAAAAGAGTTTGTAAAGACTTTGCAAAGTAATCACCAGAAAAAATAGAAAAACTATAAAAGTCAACAGATCTTTTGTAATTCCAGCTTTTAATCAGAAATCAAAAGCTATCTCAAAGAAATTCTGTCTCTTGATCAGCTCTTTTCTTAGTGTCACTTCTTAAAATGGCAACAGTTGGTCTCAGGCTCTTAAGTTTAAATGAGTCAGTTTTTACTTATATTTCTGTGTTGTTTTGTTTTTTTTTTGTCACGGTAAATGCTATTGCAACTTTCAGTGTGAATTGAAGGAAAATGATAAAATTCAAGAAGCATATCAGAGATAACTCTTTCAGTCCCAGTAGTGGGCATGCCTGGAAAAGTTATTAATAGATGATATAGAGACTTTATACAATCTCAGTGATTGAGACATGGACAATATAGGAGTTATTTTTAAGAAAAATTTTAGTCTCTGCCTTTGATGAATTGATAGCATGTGAGGTTAGACGAGACCCAGCAAATGGAAAACTAAATGAAAATATATCCTCAAGTGGTAAGTGGTATGTAGAATGAACCTTGAATCATACAAGAGGAGACATCACTGAAGTCTTGAGTAATGAAAAGTATCTTCTTAGATGCTAGAGAACCCCTCTTACATTTTTATGTATTTATATGAGGTTTTTTTTCTCTCTTAATGATGCTACTATATTTATAAAGATTTTGACATATTGTAAGAAATAAATTTAATAAAATAGTGGAAAGCCAAAAACTTGACTCTTATGAAAAATAGTACAGTCTAACCAAAAAGTATATATTCTGTCATACAAGAAAAGCTTTCCATATCCAAATTATATTTTTTATTTACTTCAGATCTTTATGGATATGTAGCTCAAAAACAAGCTCCAAAGAGGAAAAAAAAAAAGAATGAATAATGCCTTACTGCATGTCTACATGTCTAATGTCTACATGTTTATTTTTGTGTTAAGCAATTGTTTTATTCATCAGTTCAGTGAACATAAGTAACAATGAACCCCTCATCATGCCGGGGCTTCCCAGGTAATGCTAATGGCAAAAAACACACTTGCCAATGCAGGAGACGTAAGAGACATGGATTCAATCTTTGGGATCCCCTGAAGTAGGAAGTGGTGCCCCACTCCAGTATTGTTGCTTGAAAAATTCCATGGACAGAAAGGCCTGGCAAACTACAGTACATGGGGCTGCAAAGAGTTGGACATGACTTAGCACACACACACACTTCACCATGCCAAAGGCTATGGGGAGATATGACTCCTAATCTATGGTGTTTGCAATCTATTCTGTGGAAAGAGCATATTCAAATTATAGAGAAACTGCTCTTTAAATAAGTGTGCAATGAATTACAATTTTATTTTCCCTTTTAGGGAGATTTAAAATGAGTGAAATAGAACATAATTTGTTTGCTGGTTGGAAATGATAATTGACAGAAATACATGAAACATGTTGCAGATAATTAATCTACTGATGCTTCAACTGATTTCAACTATTGATTTTACTCCAAAAGCTATGCCTTTTTAACATTCTAATGTTGATGTAACTCTTCATTCCCCTTTTGGTTCAGGTAATAAACCTTATATAAATCCAGTGAATTTCATCTAGATGTAGCCAACCTAACATAATCAGCCTCTAGCTGTGCTGGAATAAGAGCGTGTCTTTCAGCCAAGTGTAAAGTCCACATTGGATAAAGACTAGACACAAAACCATGAGCATTTCCCACTGGGCATCCACAGTTGGTTACTCACAATGGCTTTCACTTTCATTCAAATGCCTTATGTCTCTGTTTTGTGTGGATTTGTAACACATTTGACTTTATTGATTTACTGATTTCATTTCCAGTTATATGTGTAAAATGCCAGAGTTTCAGTAGGCTCCCGTTGTTGTTGTTGTTCAGTCGCCCAGTTATGTCCAACTCCTTTCGACCCATGCACTGCACTATGCCAGGCTCCTAATACGCTAGCATAAAACATCCAGATAGAGCCTAGAAAGAAACAAATATTACTAAATAAGAAGGCAGGTTGGTGGAAAATGTCCCTATGTATACACAATGAAACATAACTTAGCAGAAAGCTATGTCTGTAGATTGGATTAGTTTATTTTAGTCAGCAGTATGGGATATATTATATATTATATATATATGTATCAAATTGTAAATAATTTTATATGTGAATAAAAGAAGGTAACTTTTTTATTAAAGCTTGTGTCTTTGTCTGAATTCTTTGTGAATGAAGAATGACTGTAACTGATTTATTTTATCCAAAAAAGATGAGAAAAGAATTATTCTTTTCTTACATTATAACTTTTACTGTGCTTATTTTAGTGTATTTTATATTGCAATAAGTTGTATATGTGTCTGTCTTTTTTATTAGATCAATTTCTCAAGGTAAGAACAAACCACATAATAATCACTGGAGTACTTCTTAAAAATGTAGATAGATTCCTTAGCCTCAATTTCAATGTTATAACTAAGGTTCTCTCTGGGAACTGTGCGTGTATGCTCAGTTGTGTCCAACTCTTTGCAGCCCCATAGACCATCGTAGCCAGCCAGGTTCCTCTGTCCATGTGATTTCCCAGACAAAAATACTGGAGTAGGTTGTCATTTCCTCCTCCAGGGGTTCTTCCCGAGGGGTCAAACCTGAGTCTCCTGTGTCTCCTGCATTGGCAGTTGGATTCTATACCACTGAGCCACTTGGAATAGCAACTCTCTAGAGACTGTTTCTCCACAAATTCAAACACATCCAAGCTGCTTCCCATGTACACTCTATTTGACAATAATTGCACTAGATTGGTAACCATTGGAGGGAATATGCTGTCTCATGTTTATCCTTCCGTACTCAGGGCATTGGGGCTTCCCAGGTGGCTCAGTGGTAAAGAATCTGCCTGCCTATGCAGGAGACACAAGAGACATGGGTTCAATCCCTAGGTCAGGAAGATCCACTGGAGAAGGAAATAGCAACCCACTCCAATATTCTTGTCTGGAAAATTCCATGGGCAGATGAGCCTGGCAGGCTACAGTCCATGTAGTCACAAAGAGTGGGATTCGATTGAACACACATGCACTCAGAACATTGCCACAAATGATTTTTAAGTTAATTGAATAAAAATGGTTGTCTTCATTTCATATCTATAGGAAATGCATCATGCTCATAAATCCCCAAGAAATAATTTATAAAAATCATTTTAGAGTATTTGAGAGATGCCAGAAAAGTATATCCACTAATTAATATTGACAACACAAGGAAAAGATATATAGAAAAAAAATGCACATTGTTTTTAGTGCATAGCATGTCAGACACAATTCTGAGTTGAGAGGTAAGTCAGAGATCATTTTTAAAGCTATCTTGAAGAGCAGCCAAATTAAAAACTATGTCACATTTATTGTTTTGTCCTAGTAAGCACTCTACTAAATGCTGTGAAAAAGTATTACTTAATAAAAATATTAAGTATTTAAAAGTATTTACTTTTAAATTAAATTTTAATTTTAATTAAAGTCAAAATTATTTAAAATTATTACTTAATACAAATACAAAATATTTTAAATTGTTGCATCATACACCCAGAGTTTATTGGTTTCCAGAACCTAGATCTTATTTCACTAAAATGCACCTAAAAATTTAGTCTTAGAAATAAGCTCATGATGAATAAAAAAATTTTCTAATGACTTTCCTACTTTTAAAAGCCAAGACTCTCAGTTTTGACATACCCCATACATGCAATAGGTGCAATGGTTAAGAGTCAAATGGGCTAGGTTCTAGTACTGTCTCTTTTTTGAAACTTATTTATTTATTTTTGTCTATGCTGGAACTTGGTTGCTGTGGGGGCTTTTCTCTAGTTGCTATAAATGGACTTCTCATTGCAGTGACCTCTCTTATTGTGGAACACAGGCAGTAGGGCACACAGTCTTCAGCAGTTGTCGTTCTCAGGTTCTACAGCACAGGCTCGATAGTGGTGGTGCATAGGCTTAGTTGCTTCATAGCCTGTGGGATCTTCCTGGATCAGGGATGTCTTCTGTACTGGCAGGCAGGTTCTTTACCACTGAGCCACCAGGGAAGCACTGGCTTATCTTTAAATAGCTGTATGATCATGTGCAAATATTTAAGTATCAATTAGCTTATATATGAAACAGGAATATTAATACCTGCCTGACAGTTGTTTAGAATTTAGAGATAATTTTTTTTAGAAAGCATTTAGCACCCTGCTTATTGTTGATATCATTTTATTGTTATTATTACTATTAATTTTATTGGCATGTTTGAGGATTCAATTCTCTCTCTCTCACCCCCAAAAATACTCCCTATTTTTTAAGACAAATAATTGTCTGTTAATCACCTTTCCATATGTTATTTTTCTTGTATTGAATTTATGTTTATTTTAAAAATATCTCCCCAAAGCTGACAGTCCCCAATATCTCTGGTTTTACTTCCCCATCCAAAATCTAAACATTATTTTTATTGCCAACTCTAAGACCAGCTGCCCTTTTGTCTTTGCTGAAATTATGCAATCAGTCAAGATGTACTGTGAACTGCAAACCTGCTCTGGTGAACTAGTCATTGAATTTGTTTCCAAAAAAATTAGAATATCAAAGATTTTCAAGCTGGAGGCAAATTTACAAATACATGAATTCTCTCTTTGAATTCATGCCCAGTGGTGGCAATAGATACAGGTTCTATGTGGCCTAAAGCCAATCTACTTGGAAGAAAATTCTTTAAGGAAAATATGTTGCTTTCACAAATTTTGTCAAACCATATATTCTTGTAAACACATTGATGGTCCTCTTCCAGGGTTTCTGAAGGGGCCTATACAAGGTAGGAGCTTCTTTAACTTCACAGTAAATTTACATCTGCTGAGAGGAGTCAAGTGGTAATATTTCTCTCTCTTGAGAAGTGTAAGGTTTCATTGCAGGGACGAGAAAGCCCACCATAAAAATATACATAGTACTAACAACTATACAGCATTTTAGACAGTATTATGTGGCATAGATTTTAAATAATAAAGGTCCCATAAAAGAGAGAAAACAATGGTTCTAGTCATTTGGAGGTGGAGAGTAAAAGGAATATGTTTACAAATTTACCTATAACAATGACAATGATGATTCTAAATTAGTAGAGTGGGTTGAAAATTGAATTTATAAGCCGAACTGTTGCAAGAAGGGGCACTCCTTCCAGGGCTCAAAAGTGGACTCTTGTGTAACACTCAGAAACGAATTGTCCAAGGAGACACATGTGCTACAAAGCAAGAGATTTTATTGGGAAGGGGAGCCTAGGCAAAAAACAGGACGGTAAAGGAACCCAGGAAAACTGCTCTGCCAAATGGCTCGCAGTCTCAGAGTTTATGGTGATGGGATTAGTTCCAAGTTGTCTCTGCTCAATCATTCTGATTCAGGATCCTTCCTGCTGGTGCACTGTTTGCTTAACCAAGGTGAATCCCAGTGAGGAGGATTCTGGGAGGTGTAGGTCACATGGCATCCTTTTGACCTTTCCCAAATTCTTCTGGTTAGTGGTGGTTTGTTGGTTCTATGTTGCTTACTGGGATCTCCATTTGTAAAGTAACTCATGCAAATGGTTACTATGGTGTCTGGACAGGGTGGGTGGTTTCAGTATGTTTCCCGTAACAGAACAACCAACCTGGTACCAAATCCCAAGTCTTTATAAATTATATAAAATTTATAATTTTATAATTATATAAAAATAAATGCAATCATGCTGATCATATGTCAGGCATGCTGATTATTTCTCAGGCATGATGCTCAGAGTTTGCATTATTATCTCATTTAATCTTTGAAGCAGTGAAATGAAATAGGCTTATTTTATTACTTTGCCCCAAATTGTTTTGTTATGAACCTTGGTGTTGGGTTTGCAACTCAAGTCTATTAGACTTTATTCATAGCTACCACTTCACAGTGCCTTTAACACCCTCTCAAGAATGCATCTGTTCAGTTCAGTCTCTCCGTCATGTCTGACTCTTTGTGACCCCATGAACTGCATCATGCCAGGATTCCCTGTCCATCACCACCTCTCGGAGCTTACCCAAACTCATGTCCGTAGAGTGGGTGATGCTATCCAACAATTTCATCCTCTGTCTGCCCCTTCTCCTCCTGCTTTCAATCTTTCCCAGCATTAGGGTCTTTTCAAATGAGTCAGTTCTTCACATCAGATGGCCAAAGTATTGGAATTTCAGCTTCAGTATCAGTCTTTCCAATGAATATTCAGGACTGATTTCCTTTAGGATTGACTGGTTGGAGCTCATTGCAACCCCTGCTGCTGCTGCTGCTGCTGCTGCTAAATCACTTCAGTCGTGTCCAACTCTGCGTGACCCCGTAGATGGCAGCCCTCCAGGCTCCCCTGTCCCTGGGATTCTCAAGGCAAGAACACTGGAGTGGGTTGCCATTTCCTTCTCCGATGCGTGAAAGTGAAAGTGAAGTTGCTCATTTGTCTCCGACTCTTAGCGACTCCATGGACTGTAGCCCACTAGGCTCCTCCATCTATGGGATTTTCCAGGCAAGAATACTGGAGTGGGGTGCCATTGCCTTCTCTGCATTGCAGCCCCTAGGGTCTCTCAAGAGTCTTCTCCAACACCGCAGTTTAAAAGCATCAATTCTTCTGCATTCAGCATTCTTTATGGTCCAACTCTCTCATATATATATATGACTACTGGGAAAACTATAGCTTTGACTAGACAGACCCTTGTTGGCAAAGTCTCTGCTTTTTAATATGCTGTCTAGGTTGGTCATAGCTTTTCTTGCAAGGAGCAAGCATCTTTTAATTTCATGGCTGCAGTCACCATCTGCAGTGATTTTGGAGCCCCCCAAAATAAAGTCTGACACTGTTTCCACTGTTTCCCCATCTATTTGCCATGAAGTGATGGGACTGGATGCCATGATCTTCATTTTTTGAATGTTGAGTTTTAAGCCAACTTTTTCACTCCCCTCTTTTCACTTTCATCAAGAGGTGCTTTCTGCCAAAAGGATGGTGTCATCTGCATATGCTTGAATACATCCTATGCTTGGACACAGGTAAAGAACTCTAATTTATTCTGTCAACAAAGGGGGATGGCCTGGAGTTAGAATATTTGAAAGACTGTCCAGTTTCCTGGCAGCTTTATCACCTATGCCCTATTTAAGAAGCAAAATAGCTACTAGCTCATATGCACACATTAATGGGGATTTGCAAGTAAACTCTTTAGAGGCTAACATTTTCCTTTTTTCTGTAAAATTACCAAAATATTCATACAATAGAAGCAAGAAATAATTGATTTGAACACTAAGAATTTACTACTGAAATAAGTAGTTTACTACCTTCTTTTTAACTCACTAAATCCAAAAGTTAATTAACTTAAGTAAAAAGTACTTCTGCATCATTTGTAGAGCATAAAATTATGATCATTATTTGGGTATCCTTTTTTAATGTGAAAAATATATTCCTAGACGTCTCTGCCCATGAGAATGTATATTTTGTTCCACACAGCTGGTAAAAAAAAAAAAAAAAAAAGGAACATTCTTCATTCTTTCCCTGCTGTAGGTCATTTCTGCCCTTCTGTCTGCAATGCTGAGTTATTTTGTCTTCTTAGAATATGAACTTACCCTCTAAATTTATTTCTAAATAAGCAGTGATAGCACTGTTCTTACACAAACTTTTGTTTAAACTGTTTAGCCTGTACTTCTGGAATAAGAATTTAATCAAGGACAGTTTTCTGTCCCTGTAACTCTTGCCAAAATGTGATTGGATCTCAATTACTAATTTAAGAGCATTAAAATAAATATTTTTCAATGTTAATTTTTGGCTTTATGTAGAAATTAATAGGCTAACACCTATATCATCACAAACTTTCAATTTATTTGACAGAGATTCACATTCTTCCCTGGTGGCTCAGATGGTAAAGAATCTGCCTGCAGTCCAGGAGACCCGGGTTCAATCCCTGGGTGGGAAAGATCCCCTGGGGAAGGGAATGACTACCCACTCCAGTATTCTTGCCTAGAGATTTCCATGGACACAGGAGCTTGGCAGACTACAGTCCACGGGGTCACACAGAGTCAGATGCAACTGAGCAACTAACAACACGTTCTCATGAAGAACTTTTTGCTTCTCAACCCAATTCATACCCAGTTTCCCTTTTTTTCCCCCGAAACAACTCTGATCTATTCTTTTTTTTTTTCCTATTCTATTCTACCATGTTCAATATGGTTCTAATTCATTAAAAACATAATGTTTGTTCTGACCTAATAAACTGATATTATAAGCTTAGAGATTTGACCTTCAGTGTGTAAACACTTTTCTAAAACCTTGAGTATACAGTAAAGGGTGTTACAAAATGCAATAGGTATATTTTTCTAACTCTTATGTGATAGGATATATTTATTAACATGTGACTGTCCTTAGTCTTACTCCTTATGTAAATTACTGGTAGTTCTCTCTCTCTCTCTTTTTGTTTTTCTTTTTTCTGCAGGAAGTACTTTCCACTTTCAGTATGATTCATTAGGATTTCATAAAGTCAAATCAAGAGATGAGAGAGAGGGAGGTAGACTAGAGAGGTGAAAGTAAAGGAAAACTGAGGTGCAAAGGTTAGGACTAAGACTGAGAGAGGTGGAATCTCTAAGAGGGAGGAGAGAAAAGTTGCAGGCTGTACACAGGGGAGGAGAAATTCATTTGGAAGGGAAAATGTTACGAGGCATTTATCTCCTCTATCCCATTTTGTTACATTGTGATTATTACTACTCAGTTCAGTTCAGTTCAGTGGCTCAGTTTGTGTCCAACTCTTTTCGACCCCATGAACAGCAGCACGCCAGGCCTCCCTGCCCATTACCAACTCCCAGAGTCCACCCAAACCTATGTCCATTGAGTCCGTGATGTCATCCAACCATCTCATCCTCTGTCGTCCCGTTCTCCTCCTGCCCTCAATCTTTCCCAGCATCAGGGTCTTTTCAAAAGAGACAGCTCTTCACATCAGGTGGCCAGAATATTGGAGTTTCAGCTTCAACATCAGTCCTACCAATGAACACCCAAGACTGATCTCATTTAGGATGGACTTTATGGATATCCTTGTAGTCCAAGGGAATCTCAAGAGTCTTCTCCAACACCACAGTTCAAAAGCATCAATTCTTTGGTGCTCAGTTTTCTTTACAGTCCAACTCTCACATCCATACATGACCACTGGAAAAACCATTGCCTTGACTACATGGACCTTTGTTGACAAAGCAATGTCTCCTTTTTAATATGCTGTTTGGGTTGGTCATAACTTTCCTTCCAAGGAGTAAGCATCTTTAAATTTCATGGCTTCAGTCACCATCTGCCTTGATTTTGGAGCCCAGAAAAATTAAGTCAGCCACTGTTTCCTCATCTATTTGCAATGAAGTGATGGGACCGGATGCCATGATCTTAGTTTTCTGAATGTTGAGCCTTAAGCCAACCTTTTCACTCTGTTCTTTCACTTTCATCAAGAGGCTCTTTAGTTCTTCTTCACTTTCTGTCATAAGATTGGTGTCATCTGCATATCTGAGATTATTGATATTTCTCCCTGCAATCTTGATTCCAGCTTGTGCTTCCTCCAGCCCAGCGTTTCTCATGATGTACTCTGCATAGAAGTTAAATAAGCAGGGTGACAATATACAGCCTTAACATACTCCTTTTCCTATTTACTCAGTATGTAGTAATTCATGAATGCTTGTCACGTAGCCAAACAATCTCTGCAAAGTAGCCAGTAGATATAAAACAGCGGGAGTCATGTTCGTGCAACAAGCATGGGTCAGTTCAAAAAATGTTCACCTTGTAGAGATAGTAGATTTCACAGCTCATGATGGCCTTTACATAGTTATTGAGTAGTGCAGTCTACAGAAATCATCCATCATTTCTCTCCTGTTCAAACTCTGCCTCTCTAAAGAAATTAAATGGTAGGCACATGCCATACCTCATCACCATTCATTTTTCTTACTGTCCTTTTCTCTAAATCGTTACTATCAATCCACAGCATTTAAGTGCACTACTGTATGGTTTATGTATGCAATAAATATACAGTAAGAAACTGTCCTTTCAGGAAATTATTCTTAAATTATCAACCCTGCTTTATATACCAATCAGCTTTAAACAAAACTAAAACATTTAAAGTATTGATTTTTTAATGGTAAAATAAAAAATTAATTTTTCCATTCTTGCCTGGAGAATCTCATGGACAGAAGAGCCTCACAGGCTACAGTCCATGGGGTTTCAAGAGTCGGACACGACTTAGCGACTTAACTACTACTACTGCTAATCATGGAATAGCTTTTCCCACTATAATGTGTCTGACTTAGGAAGAGTTATAGAGAGAGGCAACAGGGGTTGATAATAACAGCTTTCTCTTTTTCCTGTTTATTCTGGCTTTTATCAATCCTTCATTGAATCATTTTATAGCTAATTCTTGGATTTGTTTAGGGCAAAGAGTAATGGGAGGGAAATAAAATATTGGGTTTGAAAACTGATCTTAAACTCCCTGGCATGATAAATATATTACCAGTACTCACATTCAGTAAACATATGTTTGTTTTCTTCCTACCCCAGATATGTGGGACATAATAAAATATATTTGTAAGAAGATTTTATGAAAAAAATGTTAGGGAATTTTTATAAATGCATAAATAAAGGCACTGGCCTCAGTTTCCAAAATGATTAATATTTCATTGGCTAGAAATGTATGGTATTACTTAGAATTAGATTGTTTAATTTGTATTGTTTTAACCTACTTAGGGCACTAGACACTTTTTTTCCCTATTTTCAACTGTTGCTGAAGTATGGAACTAATTTGTTATATTTCTATACATTCCACAGAATAGTGATTTCTCAATGAATGTTATTTACTGACAAATCACTAATAATTTCTAAACTTTAAGCTCTTTATGAAAAAGAGGAAAAGTCTCTAGTAACTTATTAGAGAAGAATAAGACTTGCTCCATATTTGTAAATTAGTTTGATATTTTGGAGATTTTGGTTTTAAACATTTTAAATTATTGATTGTCTATATTAGTTAAAATTCAATGTGATTTAAGTTAGATTTCCTACAGTTTTTTGGTGATTAACCACAATTTCTTGAAACCTCTGCCTGAGAAAAAAAATCCATGTAGGAGGCACCATGTGAAGACTTCCTTATATTGTTTTCATACTGTAATACAAAATTATTGCTGTAATTTCATGTTATCATGTCATACCCTGGGATCATAGTACTCATTTCATTTACTTATAATTTGGTATTTAATGACTGTCTTCAATGCTAGTCGGCCATATCCATGAGACCTGGAACTGTGCCTGTGGTTTCTACACCCGTGTCCCCAGTGTCAGTGCCTGCCATCAAGGATTATCTTTAGATAAGAACCAATGGCAATATATGCATATCAGAATGGGCATTCAATTAAGTTAAAAATAAGTGGGGTTGAAAGATGAGAATTCAGAGAGGGTGTAAGGAGGAGATGAGACTTATTTTCTGTCAACTAAGGGGTAGATGTCATGCACATAGAGGGGAAAAGAAAAGGCATTGCAAGGAAGGATTAGCATAAACAAACACCAAGGACTAATCTTAACTGCTAAATTTACCATACAAGGTCATAAGTGTATACTGCTATGGTGTCTCCTCCACGAGCCTGTGAGATTTTTGAGTTGAGGGACTGTTATGTTCTCAGTGCCAAGAATTTTTATTTACACATTACTAGCACTTAATAATGGAGAAGGCAATGGCAACCCACTCCAGTACTCTTGCCGGGAGAATCCCATGGATGAAGGAGCCTGGTAGACTACAGTCCATGGGATTGCTAAGAGTTGGACACAACTGAGCGACTTCACTTTCACTTTTCACTTTCATGCATTGGAGAAGGAAATGGCAACCCGCTCCAGTGTTCTTGCCTGGAGAATCCCAGGGACGGAGGAGCCTGGTGGGCTGCCGTCCATGGGGTCGCACAGACTTGGACACGACAGCAGCAGCAGCAGCACTTAAAATATTTGTTGAATAAGTGGATATTAACCTGACTTCTGATCTCTCCATGAAACTGAAGTCAAGTTTCTAAGTTTTTTTTTTTTTTTTTTAATCCCTTAGACCAGACCTCTCCATGGTTGCTTGGTATATCCAAGTTTTTACCTTTTGCAATGAAATTATTTTATATCTCTGTTTTAAGAATGTTTTTATGTGTACTTAAATTCTTCATATTCTGACTGTAATGTGGCTTTTAGTGCTTCCACATCATTTTTCTAGAGACTGAATAACAGATCAAGACTAAAAATCTTGAAACAGTTGCTGTTGTTTAATGGATGTTAATAAAACATCAGTATGGTTTAATGATCTAACGTTCATATTAGAAAATGAAAACGTGTCCATGAATATTTTTCTTTATAGTAGTTGTGGTGGTGGTGGGCAGGGAATTAGATAAACTTTAGAAATGAAATGCCAGGGAAGAAGTTAGGGGAAAAAAAGACAAAAATAACCAGTTATTCATGTAGCCCTTCTGCTCAGTTCTACAGCAAAACTGTCATATAGGGAAAGGTATATGATTAGGTTAACATGTTAGATAAATCACTCTCATAAATGTATGGAGAATGAAGTACAGTTGCCCCATGTTTATACACAGGGACATTAAAGAAGATATGGTAAGGCCCTGAATTGAGGATGTAATGAGGAAAATGGAGAGAAGAGGTGGTCAATTAGAATCAAGACATTTAGAAAGTAGTGACTTGTGTGCTTCTATGTATGAGGTTATCAGGAAGTACTCAGGAAGACGCTCCAAGGGGCAGAACCTGTGCCTCAGGGCCTAATATAGACACAGAATAGGTCATTGTAAATACCTGTAAAAGGATCAGGTGACCAGGAAGATGTCTTTCCTCAGAGGTTTGGCAGAGAACAGGCAGCTTGTTTTTCTTTGATTGTTAGCATTCTGCTTAAGGACATGGGGCCATCAATCTTGAGTGAACTGAACTAAATATCCTCTTTTTTGTTATTCTTTTTAAGCAACTTGTGGGAATTCAATTTATGTTTAAAGAAGCAATGTCAGATATGATTGTAATTGCTTAATAACATTGTTTGTGATGCAAAACAAAGAAATGAAAAAAGAAGGCCATGCTGACACATCTTTTTTAGCACCTGATGATTGAAAATGATTGCAAGGTATTGTAATTACCTGAAAATAGTGAAAACAGTGCCTCAGCATTTTCATTTTCTGTGTGTGCATATGTGTGTGAAGTAGCTCAGTTGTGTGCTAATCTTTGTGATCCCATGGACTGCAGCCTAGCAGACTTCTCCATCTGTGGAATTTTCCAGGCCAGAGTACTGGAGTGGGTTGCCATTTCTTTCTCCAGGAGATCTTCCCGACCTGAGGATCAAACTCAGGTCTCCCACATTGCAGGCAGATGCTTTACCCTCTACACCACCAATGAAGCCGATTTTTTTTTTTAATTCTTCATTTATTGCACAAACATTTATTAAATGCCAGGAAAGTAGGATATACACGGATGCACAAATAAATAATCTCAAGTAGTGGAGGGAAAGATATTTAAATTAAAATTTCAAAATAATATAACTTATCAGACCAAAAAGCACTGGATGAGCACTGGATTCTATGAAGACACATATGAGCAGGCCTTAATCCAATAAGTTGTAAGGTAATGAGTACTCAATGATAGCTTCTCTGAGCTGAGTCTTCAAAGAAGAGTAGGCACTAGCTAAGAAAATGGGATAGAAAGTCTAGATAAACAACGTCAGCAACATTGGGGAGAGTATAATTTTAGGAGATGAAAGTGAGGGCATCAGGCTGGTTTCATGAGGACATGGGAATAATGGGTCACAGAGTGGCCAGGAACTCATTGAACTGAATGGAGTAATTCCATTTTTACAGATTTTATGTAATAAATCAAAAGAAAAAACTGAGTTTAAGATGACACATTATATTTAATCCCTTTGATGCAAAAGAATTGTTTTCAGAATTATGAAAAGTTTATAATCAACACAAATAATGCTGAAATGTGCAATTAATATTTTTAATGTTTTCACATACACTCCCATACAAATTCACCAGTGCTATTTTATTTTACTTTATTTTTTTGCCCTTGACCCACTAGAATTAAGCAAACAATCATTTTTCAGAGTAAGTTTTTTTAATGATTTGGAATCATTCCAGCTCACTTTAGTTCTTATCCTCAACCTCAAGGTACTATGCATTCCTTCTTTTAAACAGTATTAACATAATAGAGCAGTGCTTGTAAGACGGATAAAGAGATCTTGACTTATTTCAGTCAGGCCATCCTGTGTGGATACTTGGAATTTTTTATTTCTGTAGAGTTTTAAAGGCTGAAATAGAGTCCAAACTTTCATATTTTAAAAATTGTACTCATATAATTAAGAGATTGCTCCATTACCTCTTTCCTTTGTTATAACATTTGTTTCCTTATTTTGAATTTTTACTATTATATATTACTATGTGTAATCATATATATGTATATAATGTGTATATATATATAATATATTCTATGTATATATGTATATGTACATATATTATATGTATATTTTATATGTATATAATTGCATAATTATACATCTAATGTATGTATAATGACTTCCTTGGTGACTCAGACGGTAAAGTGTCTGTCTACAATACTGGAGACCTGGGTTCGATCCCTGGCTCGGGAAGAACCGCTGGAGAAGGAAACGGCAATCCGCTCCAGTACTATTGCCTGGAAAATCCCATGGACAGATGAGCCTGATAAGTTACAGTCCATGGGGTCGCAAAGAGTTGGACACGACTGAGCGACTTCACATACATATAATAATAAAATGTACAAAGTTCAATAAAAGAAATGTTTTCACTGTTTCTTTTCTGAACATTTTCTGGTTATTAATTTAAAAATTTAATGTATGGAGAAGGGAATGTTTACTCTGTGCAATGTGCTTCTTATGCCATTGTTTACTGCAGTGGATAAAAACAGGTGTTAGTTCAGGAGGTTTGGGTGTGAATCTCAGGTGCACAAGATTCCTTTAGGGTGACCTTGAGGCTTCAGGTTCCTTAGGTTCAAAATTGGAATAGTAATACCTACTGCTCAAGTCATCAAAATTAAACTAGGGACAATTAAACTCCTGGCAGCATAAGTAAGTGTAGTCAATGTGGCCATAAAAGAGTAACAGTAGATTTCATTTGTTATTTTGTGTGTGTGTGGCCCCGTTTTACACTTAACTGAATTTAAATGAATTATCTAATCCACAAATTAAACTCAAATTAACCTAAAAGAGTATTTGAAGTTCACAAGTTGAAGTTGGAATATTATTTAAAACATTATTACTTGTCATCTCTATATAAAAATATATATAAAATAGAATTTAGTCTAAGATTTCTAATATTTCTAATTTTTAAAATTTATCTGTAATTCACATGTGACTGTTTTACAGCATATTGTCCAAAGGCTTTCAGTCTCTTTTTTATTTTGTAATATAACATTATGCCTAATAAATTATATTCATTTCTTTTTACATGTGTTTTTTTTTTTTTTTGCTTAATGGTTATTGCTAATTAGGGTATAGCATCATTTAATTGTAAAGCATCTCTAACAACATGTAAGAAATTGAGTATAATAACTTATTTAGGATAACTATATTGTAAGAAATATTTAAATATCAAAATTATTATTAAAAAATAGAAGAAGAGAAATTTGAAAATAAGCAAAAATTATCTGACAGTAATACATATTTGGGCAAAGTTGAATACTTTTAGGGGATTATATATGATATCCTTGATCCCCAAGGAGAGTTTTGACAAAAGCTCCATTAAAAACAAAGTTTTCTATTTTCCCTTTCTATTGAAGGGAAAAAAATAGAATGTTTCATTGATATTTTAAAATTACTTACAATGACTTTGTAAACAATTTAACCAACACACAATACAACATGCACAAATAATTTATGTTCCTTATTGATTCTTAATTACAATTACAATTATTCTTAATTCTTGATTACAAATTGATTTTAAATATTTAGTTAAAAGTTATTAATTATTCTTATTTTTCATATGTTAAGTGGGAACAAAAGTAAATAGGTGAGTTTGTTTTTTAAGCTCATATTTTTAGATGATCTTTCTATTTACCATGGTCAGGGTCATTACTACAAGTAACTTGGGAGGAATGGAGATGATGCCCTTTTAGCTCCTTTTGTGCTCAGGTATAAAATGATTAATTTCCAACCATTTTTCTGTTGAAGACAATCCAAAATACATTTTGCACACAGCTTCTTTTAAAAGCTAAATGCTTTACACACTTATATGAATGCATTTTACCCATATTAAAAAAAAAAAACTTCTTTTATACTATAATATTAGATATTTCCATTGGAATTGTAGCTTGATAAGAAAGTTAGAATGTTTAGAATGATTGTCCACTTCACAGCTTCTGACATATCTAAACAGAAGAAACTTGAATACTTTATCACACAGTAGTTCAAGGGCTTTCACCCTCTAACAGCCAGTGGGGGAAAAAGATACAAATCTGATGAAACTAAGGCAGAACAAGTAATAATCATGCTCAGGACACTACATATATCCATATCCAATTTGAAAATACTACACTTCAATATAAACACTTCGCTTTTTCCCACTTCTCCGTCTTAGTGATCAACACGGACATGCCTTTTATGCCTAGAACACTACAGGCATAAAAGATTAAGCAGTGTTTTCCATGCAGGTTTATTAACTAAATTATTCAAATCTAAGAACTTTAACCTCTCTTGTCCCAGTGAAGACCCAAACCCTGTTGGGATATGATTCTTGATATTAGCTTAGAATGCATTTTCCTACAAGGTTGATATTCAAATCATTCAGTCTCTTCATATTTCAGCTGTCTCAGTGAAACAAAGAACTGAGTGAGAAAATCACAGAATCACTTGTACAGTTAAAATGCTCTATAATTTTCATGAACATTGATTTGTCAAATTGATCTTGATAGTTAATCATTTTTACATTACTTGCATCAGAATGTGCATTTTAAAATATTAACAACCTGCTAGTAATATGTTTCAGACACAATCCATGCCTAAGTTGTAGACTGGGCCAATGTGAGATTAGAGATAGTTATTAATCACTGCTGGTATTTATTAAATCATCACTAATTTTCCATAAGATCTAGTTCTTTGTTAATGAAAGGTCATCTCTCAAAAATTGGATTTTATTACTTCAATGGAGAATTGGTTTGTTTTAACATAGAATGTCTACCAGTTTTCTTCAATCAGTTCAGTCGCTCAGGCACATCCAACTCTTTGCAGCCCCATGCTGTTGCAGTTGTAGCACGCCATGCTTCCCTGTCCATCACCAGCTCCCAGAGATTGCTTAAATTCGTGTCCATGGAGTTAGTGATGCCATCCATCCATCTCATCCTCTGTCGTCCACTTCTCCTCCTGCCTTCAATCTTTTCCAGCATCAGGGTCTTTTCCAGTGAGTCGGTTATTTGCATGAGGTAGCCAAAGTACTGGAGCTTCAACTTCAGCATCAGTCATTCCAATGAATATTCAGAACTGATTTCCTTTAGGACTGACTGCTTTGATCTCAGTTTTCTTAAAAGGAAATAAATTGATCTATATATACAGAAGTTTTGTATCAAATAGAATAGACACAAACACCAACAGACTCATTGCTTAGTGCAGTATTTTTATATAGTAAATAATAGCTATAGCTATATAGCTATAGGTAATAGCTATAGTTATTATTGTCTAAAATTAATTATTACTATCATAACTATAATTTTCATTTACTATAACTAATAACTATACTATAAATAATAATATACTTAATAATAACTAACTTAAAAGATATGGATATATGAATGAGATTTTATATGAATATTACATGCTTTTGGTAATGATAATAATGATAATGATGTTACCAATAATACGGGAGGAGGGCAACAACAGTTATGGTAAAGATACTAAGAGAGTAGGAGTGAGTGAGATTTGTTACTTCTGTTGTATTTAGAAGAGTAGCGCTTTCCAGAATAACATAAAATGTTATTTTTTTTCTTTTTATGTGGAGAAAACAGTTTGAGCTTGTTTCTGAAAAGAACAAAAAAATAACTATAGGAGAAAAGTCTTTTGGGGAACTGAAACAATGAATAAGACCATTTATCCACTAGTGCAGCTCATTCTGTTTCTTGAACAATGCATGTTAGGTAGATTTATTTCCATAATTCTGCAATGCTCCATTATATGTGTATATATTCCCTGTAGAAGTTTAAGGGACTAAAAGGATATTCATATAATCTGATGATTTGGACTAAATCACATATAAATTCTCTTTTAAAACTGATATTCTATCATTCTTATTTGTTGCCATTATTCAGTTCAGTTCAGTTCAGTTGCTCAGTCGTGTCCGACTCTTTGTGACCCCATGAACGGCAGCACGCCAGGCATCCCTGTCCCTCACCAACTGCCAGAGTTCACCCAAACCCATGTCCATTGAGTCGGTGATGCCATTCAACCATCTCATCCTCTGTCGTCCCCTTCTCCTCCTGCCCTGAATCTTTCCCAGTGTCAGGGTCTTTTCAAATGAGGCAGCTTTTCCCATCAGGTGGCAAAGTAATGGAGTTGTTTCCATTATTATGACTACTATTATCTGCTGAGTATCACATTTGACAAAGTTTAGAAAAAATGAGTGGTTAATTTCCTTTATTTATAAAGCAGTATTGACTTTAAATTTTGAAAGAAGAGATTTAAAGGTCACAAGTTATGATGTACATTTTTGTATGTTTGTGTTAATGTTATTGCGTGTATTAAGCACTTTCTGGGCAAGATGCTTTACATATTAATTTTCACAACAGTCCTTTGGAGTGGATATTATTTTGCAGGATAGGAAAAAGATTCCAAAAGGTTTAGTAACTTGTTTAAGGTCACACAATAGTAAATATCAAAGTTGTTCAAATCTAGGTTTACAAGACACAAATCTCAGGGTCTTTATGACTCATATTTTATTTTGTAATAATTATGAGTACAAAAGGCACTTATTAGATTCTGCTACTCCTTGAAATCTATCCCTATAAAGCATTGAGTCTACAGAACATAAAACTTATTTATTAAGATAACATTTTATATAAATTATATAAGTGATATATATCTTTAAGACAATAGAAATTTACTCCTCTATTATTAATGATACTAAATAATTGGCCATTTAGGACAAATGCATTTATATTAATATACTATAAAATGCCTTCTCTATTTTTCTCAAAAAAATCCTAAAAATTAATTATTTTTAATTTTTAGTTCAGAATCTTTATCACGAATCTTAATTGTCAGGTTTTGTTGTAGTAGGGTTTCCTCAATGACTTTTGGGGCTCCTTGTTCACTGGTAAACTCCAGATTCTAAAGGGTAATGATTAAGACAGGTTCAAGACAGATTTGTATTCAATGAATTCAAATCTTAGCTCCTCCTCTTGCTGGCTTTCTATTTTTTGATAGTTGTCTTACCTTATTTAAGCATCCATTTTTTCCATATTAATAATGGAGATAACAGTGCTAACTTAAAAGTTGTTTTGAATATCAGTCTACCTGATATGTATAAAGAACTTAGCACAGATCTTTACAAACAGTAAGAATTCGACAAAAGTTACCAGATTAATATTATACTGTTTGCTTTTCTTAAATATAATGTCTGTTCAGTTGGTAAATAAATGAGTATATCAGATATTCTATTTTCTAAATTTCTAGCACTAGCAAATTTTCTTCCTTTAATTGGACATTTCTAATGGGCTCTTGTCCAGGAAAATAAATCTTAGCACATGGTAGGATTCTATCTATTTTAAGAGTAAATACACTTGGATATCCCTGTGATTAATATGTACAAGCATGACTCTCAAGATGGTAAGGCAAGAGTCCAAATTAAAAAAGGTTATTAGTGATGATTTTTTGGAAAAACAGAAACTCCTTTAAAAATGTTATTTAATGATGTATGCCCCCCATTTATCATTCTAAAAGATGGAAATTCTGTGAATTAAAGATACCTTAAGCAGTGGAACTTAGGGAATTCAGGTGTTCAGGGTGCTTTGCCTGCAGAAAAAGCGTGGCACATGTAGGAGGCAATATGCAGAATATGGTTAAAGAATTCATTAAAGGAAAGAATTTTAACCCAGGCTTCATGGTGGATTCTTTGTGAAAGTTCCTGATATAAAACAGAAAAAGCTTCTCTGTTTGAAGTAGGACTTAGGTTGATCAAGAACTATGTCCACGCATCAGCCCTCTCACCTTTAGAGCTGTCCTCTAAACAGAAAGCTGCTTGCTTTAGCAATTTCATACAATTAAAACCTCTCAGCAAAAACTAGATGACAGTAAAATTTTAATCAATTGAGTTTTGTCCTATTTTTATTCTCCCTGCCTCCAAAAAATCAATATTTTCCCATAAATACATGGCAATAAAATTAAGATAGAGGTCAGCTGACTCACTGGACAAGTCCCTAATGCTGGGAAAGATTGAGGGCATAAGTAGAAGAGGACATCAGAGGATGAGATAGCAGATGGCATCACTGATGCAATGGACATGAACTTGGGCAAACTTCAGGAGATGGTGAGGGACAAGGGAGGCCTGCATGCTGTAGTCCATGGGGTCACAAAAAGTTGGACATGACTGGGCAGCTAAACAATAACAACAACAGAGATTTTTTATATTAAAAGACTTCAGTGGCATATCAACCAAAGGAAAGTTATAAATTTTGTTTGGATCCTGATGTGGCAAATGCAACTATAAGAGTGGTTCTCTTGTTCTTTTTCTTTTCTCTCATCCTCCCTTTGGAGAAAACTGTGGAAATGGAGTTAAGAAATTATTATTAGGCAATAGAGATTATTTCTATTTTTGTTAGATATAGTAATTACATTGTTTATTTAAGGTTATCTGTTAACAATAAATACTGAAGTTTTCATAGAAAAAGTTATGGTATCAGATGTTGTTTTAAAGTATTCTCAGTTTGGAAATACAAGACAAGGGGTAAAAGAAAGCAAATGAAACAAAATTAGCATGTGGATTAGTGTTGAAAGAGATGATGAGTTTGTGCATGCTAAGTTGCTTCAGTCACATCTGACTCTGTGTGACCCTATGGACTATAACCTGCCAGGATCCTCTGTCCATGGGATTCTCTAGGCAAGAATACTGGAGTGGGTTGCCATTTCCTTTGTTTATTTTGCTAATCTCTCTACTTTATATATGTTTGGAACTTTACATAGGAAAAAGGAATTCCACAATTTATAGTCTGTGTGAGAATATATTCATGACCTAAATCTCTCTAGCATAGTTGGATTTGGCAGACATAATCTGCCAAATGTGTAGAAAAATATCTTAAGGTTAATTAAAGAAAAACACTAATCCAAATTGAAACTGAGGTAAAAGGAAATGTTAATAGACTTTTCCAACACTTAAAACTTTTAATTTTGCTTTTATGTTTTAATACTTTTAAACATACAGTAGAATTGCTTATTGTGTTTTTCTAGATTTCATTGCTTTTTAAGCATCAAATTAATTTTCAGCTAATGGGAAGTGTTACAACTGCAGAATTGAAAATAAGCTACTGGCTTGTAGTTGAATGGTTATTTGCTCCTGGAACAATTAAATAAAATTGAACTATATTTGTTACAAGAGTGTTTTTTACAATGCCTATGTATTTAAAATATGTCAAATAGGCAGTTTTGAAATTTTGTTTATGAGCAAATGGTCGCATTATAGACAGAAAACCAGCTTTAAAGAAACCTGAAATAGATATTACAGATTATTCAGTAAAACTCGTTTATGAGTTGACAAAGTATCTCACAAGAAATTGCTACAGGAAAACAAAGTAGGGCTTCATTTACAGTTATGAGTTCGAAGCAGGGCTAGATTTTTGCACCTTGTAACTACTAGATAATTGGGTGCTATGGTGAAGCAATGAATTTCTTTTTTAAATGACGTTTTATTTCCTAATTATTACAAAATAGCAATAATAAGATTTCATTATATTTATTTTCAGAGCCAGAATGATTTCATTGTTCTCTGTGAGCTGATAACCTACAACTTAGAAATTGTTTCCTCTAGTGTGAGCAAACTCAGGAAGATAGAGGACAGGGAAGCCTGGCATGCTACACTCCATGGTGTTGCAAAGTGTCAGACGCAACTGAGTGACTGAGCAGCAAAGGCAGGATGGGCCCCAACATCTAGGATGGAGTTAAGCTTCTGTGTGGATATTTCAGTAGCCCCTAGATAATTGGTATATCGTTCCCTTGACTCACTTTAACTAAATACTGTATGCATATAAAGTACCTAATTATGAGATCAGTTTAATAGTATTATACAATAAAAACAAAAAGAGTATGTGGAATCTCACTGATATGTGAAAATGTTAAACTTTCCCAAAATACTGATGAGACTCTCACTTACTATGTCAACTAACACAACTTCTACCAAACATTTCTAGTGATAGATGATGTTCCAGAAATAAGTAGCACACTGATTTTATTTGGCACTGATTTTAAAAGTTCTGCATTTTGGTACTTTTGAAAGTAAGTTGTCATATATTTAACATATCTATATACTTACACATTTTTTTTTTATAAAATTGAAGTTTTAATTGCATGCCTTGTACTTAATCTTTAAGTGAGACAGCTTTTGAAATCATGAGATATTCAAGTAGTAGTATAATGATCCCCTAAATGCAACCTTGAAGCCATTTACACAAGTCATTTCACAGCCAGAACATAGAGAGCAAAGAGTTCTCTGTGTGTGCATGTGTGTGTGTGTGCTCAGTTGTGACCGACTCTTTGTGACCCATAAATTAAGAGTTCTTTACATGTTATTAATTTTAAAAGGAAGTCTTTCACAGGCATGGATATTTCTACACTAGTATTTTGAAATATTCATAAAGATGAAAGTAAGAGACAAAATTCATATAAAGCTAGACAAACTTTTTGATACCTTATGTCACCAAAAGATATTTTTTATGCTTTTGCACATAATCAAGTCCATTTCTAAACACATCTTTGGTTTGAATCTTCCTTATTTCTGTCCTGTCCATAGTGTAGGTGTACATATGTTTTTCCTTCTGTGCTGTTTTGATGACTAAAGTGCAAGCTGAGCAAACTAGAAGGGTGAATTATTAAACATTTGTAATGAAGTGACCAATCAGTTGAGTGCCTAATATTATCAAAATGAATTTAGGATACAAAAAAATGTGTAGATTTTGCCAAAAGACTACCAGGCGTATTGGGAATCATGCTGAGGTCTAATAAGAATTTGTATGTTTCTTATGTTTCTATTCTTTTCTCCACCCAGACTCCCTTCTGAGTGAAACTATTTCTTTTGTGATGGAATTTCAATGCCTTTGAAATAAAATGGCATGGACTTAAGGTGAATAGAGTAAACAAAACAAAAGATGAATGCTCTCACTTTGCAGCCCTTTTCTTAGCCCTTACAGAAAGCTGCTAATTATATTTTCATATTTCACCCAAAAGTATAGAATGCAAAATCAAGTAGTTAGAGAAGTATTCAATAGCCATATTGAATTGAAAAGACAAATGAACGTTGATTTAAATAGCTGTAATATTCTTCTGACTCAATCAGTTATATCAGTTCTATCATTCATTCTAAATATGCATGTATGGAAAACATAGAAAAGATATTATATTTAACATGAAAGGTCAATTAAATTTTGCCTGTCAGTAAACTTTTTGATTGAATTATTAACAATATATTAAACAAAAAAACTGAGTGATTAGTAACAGTAACGTATTTACCGCTATATTTCAGGCATTGTTCAGTCTGTTTTACAAGTATCAATTTATGTAATATTCACATCCTATGAATTTAGGAACTTGTGTTCCTATTCTACAGATGATGATGCAGTTGAGGCATGAAAAGGTGAAGTGACTTCTTTGTGTGGCTCGTCCTAGATTCAATCCTTGAGAGTCTGATTCCAGAACCAGAATCCCTAACTCTTCATTAGAAAGTTTACTGAAATGCCCTAATTGAGACATTTCAGACCAATAGATTGCTTATTTGAAAACATTAGTCCTTCTAAATCTGCTAAGCTGGAGATGCTGACGGTCTTTAAGCAGCTTTACCCGTTCTGTCAAGGAGTGAAGATACTGTGTCTTTTTAGTACCTTGGCATTGTAATTAATAAGGCACTACCCATCCGACCCTGGTGGCTCAGAGGTTAAAGCGTCTGCCTGGAATGCAGGAGACCCGGGTTTGATCCCTGGGTTGGGAAGATCCCCTGGAGAAGGAAATGGCAACGCACTCCAGTACTCTTGCCTGGAGAATCCCATGGAGGGAGGAGCCTGGTAGGCTACAGTCCATGGGGTCACAAGGAGTCGGACACGCCTGAGTGACTTCACACTTCACTACCCATCCGACCACTAGAACTACCATTGCCCAGAAAGACCTACTAACCCACCTTCCTCTACCATATTAGAACCCTATACCTCAAAGCAAGTTTGAATCAGACCTGAATTTATTACAACCTCTTAGACATTTTAACTATTCACCACCTTTTCCTGAAGTGCTTAGATCAGCCCCCTTAGTCCTGGCTCAGTCTCACTCTGAGTTTTTCCCTTCTTACACTAGCAATACATTGGAACACTCTGTGACTATTTCCTTCTGAGAGAATAATACATTTGGCAAAACAAAATGAAACCCTTCTTTATTTGCATAAACTCAGTTTTCATTTTTTAACTCAATGTCTCCAATCCAGATACTGAATAACAGTAACCATGTCCATGATTGTTTATTATCCTCATTTAAAGTTAATTAATTGCTAAATCAGTGAGTCTCTGTACAGTGTTATTTTCATAGCACAAAAATGAAAACTAACATCCAAGAGTTTCTGACTTGCTTAAGCAATGGTGGGACATTTCAGTAATACTCCAGAGTAGAGCTTAGTGGGAAAGGAGCTTTACCTTCTTTATACCATTTTTTCTTATTTTAACAAATGTACACCCCTCTGGGCACAAAATGTAGTGTCCTGTGTCACACCCTAAATACTCACTGTACTATTTCCCACAATGTTTTTAGAGAGACTGTTGGTCTGTGCAGAATATTGTAATAATTAAGCCATGCAAAGGCTCAGGAGTTTCTCTCTGCCATCCCAATGAGGCCTCTGTCATTATTTATTGGCTTACATTTGAAATGGTTAAATTAAGTAGAGTAGACAAAGTCCTGAAAGTTAAATGAACATGATTAAAGGAGTAAGGATTGGACAGAATACAGTGAGAACAGGAAACAAATGCTCTTTGAAAGTCTGGTGAGTACTTAAACCATGCAAACCTTCTCAATAAATAGAACCCTGCTTGTCTGTCCTGGTTGAATATGATACTGTAAAATTTTAATGTCAGGTAAACCTTGTTTCATATACAAACGAGTAGATAGACAAGATATCTGGTTTCCTTTTGAGTCTATTTGCTCATGGGAGAGCAAATGAATGAACCTGGACAAAATTTTGAAGTCGAGGTAAGAAACCTTCTTCTATTGAAGTCATTTAAATGGACTATTTAAGTGATTTTTAAAAATCCAAATTATGGATTTCTTTAAAATGCAGTCTGGGACTCTGGCTCAAATGGTGCCCATTATAAATTGCTAATAGAGCACTTGCTTTGAAGAATAGATTAAATGATTAGCATATCAATGATCTGTGTGGGAAGACATATCCAGAGTAACTTTGTTGGTTTATAGTTAATTTAATTGGCTAATTTAACACCTTATCATACATCGATTAAAGATAAGGAGCCACCTAAATGACCACAAATATAATTAATGAGGCCTGAAAGGAGGGACCCTTTTTGCATCTGTCTCTCTTTAACCCCAGCACTTAATTCCTGGTACATCATAGAATATAATCAATAAATATTGGTCAAATTACTAAACTGTATTCTAGGATTAAAATATATGAAAATTAAAAGGCTCAGAAATAGTTTCAAACGTAATAATAGGTTATTTGCATTGGCTTCTTTGTAGCTATTTTTACATGTTTATTTCTGCCTTATTAAGCTTCCTTGTCTTCCTATATCTAGCTTGTAGTAATATATATAATATTTAAAAATTGATTTTTAACAAAAGAGTAAAAGATGTTTTTTATCATTTATTATGCATAAAGAAGGAAAATTCCTTTAAAATGGTGTGTCCTTTAAGAAAGCGCTTAGTGTTTATAACCTACTCTAATAGCTTGAGAGCAAAATGCTTTTGATATCTACATTAAATCCCCAGAGATAGAGAAAGAAGAGCTTGGAGCTGAGATGCAAATAATTCTGTTTCTCTGTCAGAAACTAAGAAAAAGAAGAGAGTTGCTAATCATTCCAGAATGCATTTTCAGCCCAGACTTCGGGGGTTAATTGTATCCTTAGGGGGGAAAAGTGGTTGTCTAGCTATTAGGTTGAGGTATGACATTCTAGACCAGTGTTAAAAAATATTTCTTTTTAACAGCATAATCATGACTTCTATACAAACCTAAAATAAATGTGTTAAATTTTGTATTTAAGTCATTAATTAATGAGGGACCTAGTAAAATGTTACAACAGTTCAAGAAAGAGTTCAAATAGTAAAATAGATTAATGAATTGATAGAGAGACACTAATGGAATACTGGAATTAATTTACAAATTTGCAAAATTGGTCTGTCCACTGGATAATAATGGATTAAATATGGCAGAAAGTGAAGAGGAACTAAAAGCCTCTTGATGAAAGTGAAAGAGGAGAGTGAAAAAGCTGGCTTAAAGCTTAACATTCTGAAAACTTAGGATCATGGCATCTGGTCCCATTACTTCACGGGAAATAGATGGGGAAACAGTGGAAACAGTGTCAGACTTTGTTTTGGGGGGGCTCCAAAATCACTGCAGAAGGTGATTGAGCCATGAAATTAAAAGATACTTACTCCTTGGAAGGAAAGTTATGACCAATCTAGATAGCATATTCAAAAGCAGAGACATTACTTTGCCAACAAAAGTCCGTCTAGTCAAGGCTATTGTTTTTCCAGTGGTCGTGTATGGATGTGAGAGTTGGACGGTGAAGAAAGCTGAGCGCCGAAGAATCGGTGCTTTTGAACTGTGGTGTTGGAGAAGACTCCTGAGAGTCCCTTGGACTGCAAGGAGATCCAACCAGTCCATCCTAAAGGAGATCAGTCCTGGGTGTTCATTGGAAGGACTAATGCTGAAGCTGAAACTCTAATACTTTGGCCACATCATGCGAAGAGTTTACTCATTGGAAAAGACCCAGATGCTGGGAGGGATTGGGGGCAGGAGGAGAAGGAGACAACACAGGATGAGATGGCTGGATGGCATCACCAACCTGATGGACATGAGTTTGCGTAAATTCCAGGAGTTGGTGATAGACAGGGAGGCCTGGCATGCTGAGATTCATGGGGTCGCCAAGAGTCGGACACGAATGAGCGACTGAACTGAACTTGCATTACACATCAGCCCCCATAAACACAGGTAACACAGAATGAATGTGCTAGAAAAGGTCTTGTTTACCAAAAAACAACATCCAGTTACCTTTTGGTCTACCTTAAAATCTTTCACATTTTCCTTCCTACTTTAGTCTGAAATAGGCAAAGGGTGAAGGAAGAAAGTGAAAGTGTTAGTTTTTCTGTCTTGTCCAACTCTTTGCCATCCTATAGACTGTAGCCCACCAGGCTGCTCTGTCCTTGGGATTCTCCAGGCAAGAATACTGAAGTGGGTTGCCATTTCCTTCCCCAAGGGATCTTTGCAACCCAGGGATCAAACCGAGGTCTCCCATATTTGTCAGCAGATTCTTTACTATCTGACCCACCAGGGAAGCTGTTGCAAAGAGTACTATTCAGAACACTTTAGAGTCAAAGGACCTACTGCTATCTGAACATATGAAAACTAAGTAAATTTAGATATTTAGAGGCTGAATGAGTAGAAAAACAGAGGGGAAGCCATTTAATTCTTGATACTTTTGACTGAGAAAGGGAGATTTGGTTCAAAATTATAATGCATCAGTTTAGCAAGCCAATAGTTAACCTGAGACTATGTAGGAAATCAGATCACTATGCAACTGCTCTTGAGTCTTCATATACAAAACACTTAATTCAACATGTACCTCAAAATTTCACTTTCATATAATGATTCAGTACCCTCTCAAAGTTTTTGCCTGATAAAAACTGTTTTTAATTTAAGATTTCTATTGACCATATTACTGCAGAGTAAGGTTGCAGTTCAAGAGAAGTAGCTTACTGATTGCGTAATAAAGAAAGATTCAACACTCAACTCTCTCATCTCCTACCCAATCTCATCAGAGAATTACAAAAACTACAAACTAATACCTCTGAAAAGAGTAGTTTTCTTTACTTAATATGATGTAAATATGTCATATGACTATGTCATTAAAAGCCATAGTCTCAACATACTCAATTTATAGTTGATACAAAAATATAGTCTACTGTAAAGAAGTAATAATTGAGAATAAGAAGCTTACAAAAAGGAAAAAAGAGAGAGTATTTTTTTTTTTCCTTTTCCTTAGAAAAAGATCTTGGATCACTGTGTATGTTAGTTAACACTGTATATGTTACTTGTAAATATAGTGGTTTGCTTGGAAATTTGGATTATTTGAGATATTTAGACGGGATCAGACCTGTTCAGGGTAGCATGGCCATCGACTATTTGAGATATTTAGGAAGACGGAGCTATTTTGGAGACAGAGATAAAGGATATTGCATTTTTACATTTTCCCCTAATGACTCCCCATAAAGATACAGAGAAAGAATGTTATCTGCCAAGAGTCTTGTTGCACAACCTACTTGACTTAGCATAGTTCTGATGATTAGACTACCTTGATTTTGATGTGGTAGGGGGTTGGGGGACATTTGGAAAGACAGTGGCAACATCTGCATTTTAACAGAAACTTTTCAAGATACATTTGAAATTTGATCATCCAAACATCAATCTAAACAAATGCAAAAACAGAAAACAAAAACTTTCTTAATATTTTTAGGAGTATTTTTGAAATAGCTTTGGATTTAGTAGACCCAAATATGGATTTTTTTAAAAGATCTGAACTGAAATTTTTTCATAAGAGTTGTAAACCATTAAAATAATTGGCTACATATATGTGATTTGATAGAAACATAAATTTGTTTCCATGACATCGAGAGAGTGTTTTAAGGAGGATAACTTATGAAATTCAGCCCTCTATGGTTCAGGAATTATCCTAAGTAACAACACTCAATCTGTGCTTATTTTATTTTACCCCACAAAGAACTGGACTGAGATCACCAGCTTATTTTAGCAAGCCAAAAATAAATACATGTAGCTTTGTTTACGGTATCAGTGTGTATGGGTTCATATGCAAAACTCAGTATGTTTCAAATGAATAAACCCATATTCATATGACCACTGTAGGGTAACCATAACCTCGATTTAGGGGGTAAAATATGAAGAACTCTATAAATATTTGTTCAATGTAAGTTTAATTACAATATATGATTTTGAATTTATAAAAGCTGCCTTACTTTCACATTATTAAATGTTAAAAAAATCATACTCTTTTTAGACCCCTCAATTTTTCTATCCATGAAATGTTTCAAGTATGAATTTGATTACCTATTTCCCTTTTTTAAGACACAAAACACTAGTTGATTTCTTCTCTGTAACAGGTTCCTTCTTTTAAGTTATAGTTTGATTAGTTTCAGCATGTAAAGTTAATGTATTATTAAAGGAAAAGTACAAAGTGAAGTAAAAAGGAGGCATATATAAAACTATTGGTAAGTGTGTCAGATCTGTACTTACCACAAAAAAGCAATAATCTTGTAAAATTGTATATCTTTATTAAAATATCTTAATTGCCAAGAAATAATAAAAAATATGTCCTTATTTTGGCAGAAGAATAACAATAAATTTTTAGGGATCATTTTCAATTTAGAATGTGGATTAAACACTGTACCTTAGAAGTACAGTGCTATACTTTTCTTGCTATATTTTTCTAAACATTATTACTTATGATGGAATAGCATTTTAAAAGCAATCTAAACTGAATCCCCTGAGCTAAAACTTGGTCTATGTCATCTAAAAGAGGAAAAAAAAAATTAGAAAAAGAGAAGAGAGTCGCAAAGTGAAAACAATCAAACTACCAATGGAAAAATTAAAAAGTAGTTATTATACATTATTAATCACTAACCTTATGATTTCTGAGCTAAATTAAATGTTATACCCATTTAATTTACTTTAAAAGCAGTCTTCTTAAAATTTTATTGCATTTAGGTCATGTTCATTACTTTTATGACCTGAAGTACATGTGTTAGGCATATCAACCAATTGGCACACATCCTCTTTTAAAGATAGAAAAAAAAAAAAAGATGACTATTATATTGTAATACTTTGTTCTCTCTCTCCTCCTCTTTCTATTTTTTTTGTTTGTTTGTTTTTTGTTTTCATTTTTGGATGATTGGTGATTTGTTTGCTTCTCCTGGTTCCTGTTGATCAGTGGTGTTTGGCCAGTTTGTATTTTTCCAGACATCACTCCACGATGTTGTTGAGGTGTATGATGGGCCAACTCAGCAATCTTCTCTGTTATCTTCCCTCTCAGGATCCCATTCAGGTATCCTTTACTAGAACTGCCATGCATCAGTTATTGATAAATGACTGACTTTGATTGGTAATGTAGTGAAAGTTGAGATTTATATCATCCATATTAGAAATAAAGTAAACTGAACATAAAGTCATTACTTTTTTAAAAAAGAATAGAAACGCAACAGTAATTCAGACTCTTGATAAAAATATAACCATTTTCTGGGATTGTAATCAAGTAAATATAGTATTTAGTCACTTTGTCCATGGTGTTTGATGTAGTATTTAAAGATTCTTTACAGAATGAGGCAATATTATCAAAATGTAATAAAAGCCTTCCAGTAAAAAAAAAGAAAAGGTTGCAATTGAAGCTGAACCCAAAATAATATATTGTCAGTGGTAGAATATATTAAAGTAATTTAATAGAGAATAGATTGATGTTTTCAAATGACAGTGTAAATTAGTATAATTTGTTAGGTTTACTGAATGAAATTATTTATGATATCTTAGTGTTTGTTTTGTTGAGTAGGAGAATCACTTCCACTGAGTTCAGGTAATCAGATCACAATTCGATTTACTTCAGTTGGACCAATAACAGCTAAGGGATTTCACTTTGTTTATCAAGGTAAGTGACCCTGTAGCATAGAAACACACTAAGGAATGTAATCAGTTTCCATGCTATGTTCAGAATTGTTGAATTATGAGAGCCTCATAACCATTTAGGACAGATAAAAGTTGTGTGCTTTAAAAAAAAATTGTTTTGCCTTTTTCCCTTCCCCATTATTAAAGCATTATTACTTTTCCGAAGTCAAAAAAACTCTATTGCTTCCATCATCATTCTCAAGCAAACTGCATGCTCTTCCTTGTTTTTAACATACTGTTTTTAAAACATCTTTTTTTTTTTTGACAATGCTTCACTCTACATATTCTATTTCCTTATAGTCTAGCACTCTAAGAATGTACAAACTTTTTGTGCTGATGTACTTAGACATGCCAAGGAAATCATTACTCCATTCTAAAATTGTAGTTTCTCATTCTCTTAGGAGAATTCAAACTTTCTTTGTGATTATTAAATATTTTCGTGCAATTAAAAGTCAGTTTACATAGTTTTTTTGTCACTTATAATAGACAAACTTCCACATTGTATAAAACTAAATTAAGAGCTATCATCTGAATATTTTGTTTGAATTATATATGATCAATGTAGTTATTCTCAAATGTATCTTGAACTTTATTGCAAATAAATTTATAAACACTTGTGATTTGATATTATTAGACCCTTTTATTCTAATTATAATATTGACTATAATATTATACTATTTCATTCTTAATAATAGTCCCTCTGTAACAATGCGTGGTATTATGATTTTTAAAAGGCACTCTAACAAATGAAATTATTTTCACTGAAGTGACATAAGAGGAATCTATTTGGAATTCATCTTATCATTTTTTGGACTATTGTCAAACTCCTTAATCCCATCTGTATGTGTTTTAAAAAGAAAAAACATCCTGTTATCATTCTATCTTTAAAAAAGCACAATTGAAGAACATACCTAAAAGGAATTTCAAATTTGATATTGTATGATTATTAAAACAAAGTTTCTATTGTTGTTAATCTGTCTGACTTCTATTCTGCTTAGCCTGAACATAGTTATTGTCTTCATCAATAACAAACATGTTTTGAACAACTAAGTTTATGAATATGTTGTAAAATTAATCAAGTGTTGTTTTTGCTTTTTTAAAATCTGTGTTTTTAGGGAGCAAATAGTGTTAAAAAATTGACATTGCTTTACATAACCTGACGTCTGCTTTTTGTATGCTTGGCATTCCAATTAAAAAAAAAAATGTACCTGTTACCATTCCTTAAATTGAAATATCTTTGCTCATGCTACATTGTTATATTGATAAAAGTATGGTAAAACAAAAAACAGAAAGTCACTGATGTTGTTTAAAGAATCCAAAATAAAATGTTTTTAAAGGAAAAATCTTAATGACAATAGCAATATTTATTCATTTTGAATTTATTCATTTCATCATGTATGAAATTTTAAACTTTTATAAATATGTTCAAATTGTTAGCTAAAGTTCGAGTTAGTGAAGATTTCTTTGAAATCTGTTTGTATAGTCACGTTTTGAAACCTGTATTTCTCTACCAAACATGAAATTAAAATCCACAATTATTTGTACACAGCTGTTCCTAGAACAAGTTCCACACAATGCAGTTCTGTACCTGAACCAAGGTTTGGAAGAAGGATTGGCAATGAATTTGCAGTTGGTTCATTGGTTCTTTTTGAATGTAACCCAGGATATATTCTCCATGGATCCATTGCAATTAGGTGTGATACAGTGCCGAATTCTTTGGCCCAATGGAATGATTCTTTACCTACCTGTATTGGTAAGTTTATAAATTTGTATGCTTCGTGTTGTACGTATTGTATACCAAAATTAGTTATCTTACATCTGTCAATATTTAATACTTTATTTGTTATGATGTATCTAAGTATGGAAATCACAGTGGCTATTTGATGCAATTGAGGTGTGATGCAATCAATGAAAATATACATATGTATTATTTCCAGTAACACAGAATTGGAATGCTATTAATATGGAATTATTAGATACCACCATCCTTTAAAATAAACACTTTTCATTTTTAAAATTTATGCAAAGATGTCTATGCCAATATATAAGGAATTTACCTATCTTTTAAAGGTCACAGAGATTGATTTTTCTGCATATGTTTTATCAGCAAAGAAATTAGAAAATACACATTAATACATTTTTTGTTTCCTTTTCTCTATTAGTTACATGCTTAGTCACTCAAGTTGTACTGACTCTTTGAGATCCCATGGACTTTAGCCCACCAGGCTTCTCTGTCCAGGAAGCTCTCCAAGCAAGAACACTGGAGTGGGTTGCCATGCTCTCCTCCAGGGAATTTTCCCTGGGATTTTCTCACGGATCGAACCTTCATCTCATTACACTGTAGGCAGATTCTTTTCCACTGAGCCACCAGAGAAGACCCATTTAAGTTATATGTATAAAATATAAAATAAAAAATTTTCCCAGTCTTTCACAGATAAAAGTGGAAACACTTTAAATGGGTAGATGGCAATAGGATTAGTCAAATCTCATTATTTGAAACTATTTTTGTAATGTTATATCCAGGGTTTCTGAGGTGGCGCTAGTGGTAAAGAACCACCTGCCAATTCAGGAGACATAAGAGATGTGGATTTGAACCCTGGGTCAGGAAGATAATCTGGAGAAGGAAATGGCAACCCACTCCCCTATTCCCACCTTTAAAATCCCATGGACAGATATGCCTGGCAGACTACAGTCCATGGAGTTACAAAGAATCAGACATGACTGAGGACTGAGCACACAACACACATATAGAGTTTATGTTGGCAAACAAATGCAAGCTTTATAAACTTAGCTCTGCTAAGTTATTTGAAGCAGTTAAAACATTTTCTAAACAATACAAATATCAATAGTTTAGAATCTTATCATATTTCAGGATCATTACAATGACTTTTGGATCCTGTAGAATTTCATGGATGTGGAAAATGTAGACTGTAGTGAAGTTGCTTTCTTCTCTGTTCTAAGAGCATGTCTGGAAATTAAGTTTTTAAATTACATATTGTAAAACTGAAAGAATAGTAGTAAAGCTTAATCTCAGGTTAAGAAATAGTTCTAATGAGTTCTTCCTCATTAAAATTTTATTAGCATGAGTTTGGAAAATGAGAGGAAGGTTTTTTTAAATAAAAGATAAGTAAAATTTTGTTTTTATTTTAATAATCTCAATTCTCTACTTTGTGATAGAGAATACAGGAGTGTACATATAAACAATATAGCATGTACATTTATAAATATATAAAATCTATTTTTAATAACATATCCTGCCATACCTGAAAAGAAATTGTAAGTAGCTTTTATTTTTCACATTTAAAAACATATTTTACCATATTTTAAGAGAGATTAATATAATGTTAGTTCATACTTAATCAGAATAATGTATTTTAAACACATTTTAATTGAAATGATATGGAAGTTATTCATTTCTACTGAGGAAGAAGTAAAGATAAAGTTTGGTGATATGCATTTGTCTAACACATACTGTGTATAGGACAAAACTGCTTTAAATCTTTTACCATTCAAATAAGAACATCATTAATAACTGTGCTTGGAAAATGTGCAAGTTAGGACCATCATAAATAAAAAAAATAAAACAGAATGGTACAAATTGGGCCTATCATAAACAAAAATGTGGGATCTAGGTCTCTATAGGAACTTGATATCACCACTCCCTCAAACAAATATTTCTTGCATATTTCACAGAGTATTTTTCCTACAACAAAAAATCTGATTCTTCCTTCTACAGTAAATGGAATGGGAACTGTTCTTTTATTTTTCTTTTATTTGTTGAAAACCACATACAAAAAGTATTTTTAAACACTGAAAAGCTGTAAATGACTCCTCAACTTTCTTCTCTTTCAACTAAATAACCAGTTTCTAGTATGACTATGATTTAACACTTCCCATTTGCCAGGTTTCATTCTGAGTAATTTATCAGTAAACACATATTTAATCAACTTCTTACAGCAAACCTATGGAGAAGTTACTCTCAGAATTTACAGATGAATAAACTGAGTCTTAGAGAGGTAAACAGTTTTCTTTAAAAATGACACAGCCTAGTAACATAGGAGCAGGATTTAAAAATATTTTCTGATTCCATACTTCAATGTGCATGATAGAAGAGTGTTTTCCTTTTGTTTTGACTGATAAGCTAATTTCCTAATTCAAATTCTATATCTTTTTTATAACATGGAATTTCTTAACCTATTAAAGTATATTTTTGACAATCAGCAAGCAAAGGAGAAGAAATCATTTGCACTTGATGTTTCTCCTCTTTTGCACCTAGCATAGAGCTATGGTTAATGGAACAAAAAGATCTTTATATACTTTTATACTCTCATAAGAGAAAATAGATAATGCTCTTCCTTATGACCACACTATATGTTGAGTTCATAGCCTTATAAAATGTGAATAAATTAATTATCCTAAAAGATTATGAGCTGAGAGAAGAGTTCCTTTATGTCTAGGCCAAAATTAGTCATACAATATGCATAAATCAGAAATTACGTTGCTCCAATTCAGTTTAATAATTGAAGAAAGACAAAAGATAATAAATCTCTTTAGCCTTAGAGTGGATTTTTAAATATTGCTTTCCAAATATCAGGAATCAATCATTATTTCTGCCTCACTTTTCTCAGTAATTATTTATATCATTTCTCTGTCACTTTTAGTTTCTTTATGTACATAGTAATAGAAAATATTAATACCATACAATGGAAGATAATGAATGAGTAGCTATCTTCCTTTCATTTCATATATATTATGAAAATTCCCTCAAGACAATTATAAAAATAGATTGATAAAGAGACTTATGGAAAGGCATAAACTAGTTCATTAATCTTTAAATATTATTGAAAACATTCATTTGTCCATTTAGAGTGTTCGAAGAACCAACATATGCACAACAGTATCCTAATTAATGGAAAAATCTGTAAGAAATCATAAAAAACTGAACAAAGTCTTCATAACTGGGAGCTGTGGTAGATTCTCAGTATAAGGGTCAGCTGAGTCTTGGGTAGTAATAGGCTTTGACTTTGACACTAAATTGTGGTGAATTACTACATGAGCCTGAAAATTTTTGCATAATCTCTGATTCTCAATTCCCATATCAACCAAACAGGGAAGTTATAGATTATTTGTGGCTATTACATATTTTAAAGCCTTGGCTAAGTTCTTGGACTCACATAAGTACTCAAAAATTAAGTTGTTTTTGTGCTTTCCAAATTCTCCACCATAAAATCAGAACATACAACTTCAATTCTAAAAGTATTGGATCTCAAATAAAGAACTTCTATGTAGTATTCATAAAGGATTTGATATTATTGATTTTAATCTGTTGATATGTAGTTTTAATAACACTTTAAAGTTATTATATGTAAAGATTATCTTCTGCTGAAGATTTTTGCATCTTCGCAAGGTCTAAAAGCATGGGCTTCTATTAGTTTTTCTAATTCTGATAATTTAGTTCCTTAAAGGCAAGATTTATTTTTTCTCAGTTAAAAATTTTCAGAAAGGAAATATAATGACAGTGAGGGAAATATAATGACAATTTTCTTGAGGATAATAGTGATTATTAGAATATTCTATTTGCTAAGTCACTTCAGTCGTGTCCGACTCTGTGCGACCCCATAGACGGGCTTCCCCGTCCCTGGGATTCTCCAGGCAAGAACATTCTATTTAGGGGTTGTGAAATTTCTTTCCATCAATTTATAAATTTAAGGCAGTTAATTTAAAAGGAGCAGACTTATAACAATAGGTATATATTCATGATTTGGTTTGGTTTCAGTGTTTGTCTAAAGGTCTAAAATAAAAATAAACTTGAAATTAAAATAATGATTACCATTATTCTAATTGGTTGAAAAATATATGTTTAATCAAAGTTTGAACATTACATTATCCAAAATATTATATTTTATTTTGTCCATGAAGGTATGATGATATTATTAGAAAGAGGAAAGAGATAAAAAGGAGAAATGTGCTGACATAAAAAAGGAAGGAAAAAAAAAACAAACATGTAACAATAGTTTAGGAAGAGGAAAGGGAAATAAGAAAAAAATAAGATATTCTGTGTGATGGAAAACAGAGAAAAAGAACTGTACACTGTAAACATTTTTGTTTAAAACAGAAGAAAACCCCTATTCTACATGATTATCGCAAAGCTTTTCCATATGTCAGATGTGTCAGTTGATTAATCCTGGTGTTTTTGCCATAAGAAATAAGAATCCATGTAAAGAACAAGATGATCAAGCCATTTGACTATAAATTCATTTCAGCAAGTGCAGAAGCTTCTACCAATCATTAAAGCCTTTGAAAGACTTTGAGACCTTGTCGTGGCTGACATGAAACATCAGGAGTAAATGTTAACAGACTGTCATCCCTAGCCTAGATGGATTCAGCCTCACTTTTTACTTTTAAGGCAAAAAGATGAGGGACTCAGGATCCTTTACACACTCTCTGTCAAAAGTCCATTTCTCTCTAAATACCTGGGCTTTTTGACAAACATGTGAGTGCATCTATGGTGGGTCTTTAAACATAAAACACACTACCTTTTATGTTGCACTGGTTTGAAAGTGCATACTTAAAGACAGAAAATTTTACCAGATGGCTTCTGTTTCCTGACAACATCACACGAAAAGGGCATTTTACTTTATGTCACTTAAAAAGTAATGTATACTTTGTAGAACATGTATAAATCCAGAAAACTGAATATATAACAGAAGGGCATATGGGATTTGTATGAGACAAGAACTAAATTCTAAATGACAGTTGGATGATAGCTTACTTTAGGTTTTACCATTTGATCCCGCTGCTAGTCTTTACATAAATGAAAATATACTTTGCATTTCTATTTTTAGCTATAAATATTTTGTTTTAAATGCTATGACAAAAAAATGATTATGTCTTTAAGTATTCAAAAATTCAGAAAAGAGAAGGCTTGATGTCTTAATTCAAATATGAGTCAAATACAGAATTATCTTAGGTTGATATTAAAGAATTATCTGTAATTTGTGTTCATCAACCCACTCTAGTATTCTTGCCTGGAAAATCCCATGGACAGAGGAGCCTAGTTGGCTACTGTCCATGGGTTCGCAAAGAGTTGGACATGACTGAGCGACTTCACTTCAGTTTCTATTATCTGGATAAAATTCTAACTGCTTCAAAGTCTTTGGACTTTCTATTTTTTCTCCTTGGAAAATCATCCCCAAGATACCTTTTGGGCTTACTGCATTGTTTCATTCCAGTTTTCACCTGAATATCTTCCTTGACCATCTTATCTAAAGTAATTTTCTTCTACTCATCCTTTATTTGTTCTTTTTATCTTTATTCTGTTTGTTTGTTTTTAAGCAGCAACCATTCACCAGATTATATATAGTTAGGATGCTTCTCTGGAGAAGGCAATAGCAACCCACTCCAGTACTCTTGCCTGGAAAATCCCATGGGCGGAGGAGCCTGGTAGGCTGCAGTCCATGGGGTTGCTAAGAGTCGGGCACAACTGAGCGACTTCACTTTCACGTTTCACTTTCATGCACTGGAGAAGGAAATGGTAACCCACTCCAGTATTCTTGCCTGGAGAATCCCAGGGACAGAGGAGCCTGGTGGGCTGCCGTCTATGGGGTCGCACAGAGTCGGACACAACTGAAGTGACTTAGCAGCAGCAGCAGGATGCTTCCCTAATCTTTCTTGCCCTCCTCTTCCTGTCAGTATATTCTATTTTTTGCTCATCAAAAAGAGGGCGTGGCATACATGAGGTTTTCAGTAAACATTTGTTCAGTGAATGGATTTTAGCAGGTAAGTTTTATAATTTCATAAATTTTTATAGAGATAGAACAACTGACCAACTTCCCAAGTCCAGGACCCATGCTTTTTCAACTTCAGGCTTGCACTGCATGGTGATATTCTTGCTCAGTTCACTTGCTTAGACCTTTACAAGCCATCTTGAAACTACAAGACACTTGAGAATCCGTAGAAAGAGGCATAGGTAAAACATGCACAATAGATTTTCCTAGTGTATAGGTAATTTTATTCTGAGAAAGAACAAACTATCTATATTTTACAGTTTAAATATAATCATTGTTAATCTATTACAGAGTATTATACAAATGATTCTATTTCCCTTCCCTTCACTGGTTCAATGAATACTCAGGTGATAGCTTAGGCCAAGTGAGCATCCAACAATTGAAACCCAATAAAAGCAGTGACCTACATTTCTAGTGATTCCCATCTCAAATATAATTGTTTGACTTTCACAGTTCTTATTACTGCTATCAACACTTTTATTTTTTTCTGTCATAGTAGAACAAAATAAAATGTTCATTAATTTTTTAGAAAAAGTTGACATATTGAAATTAAATGGTTGTCTTGAAAGCAGCCCCATTAGCCATGATATACAAATTGTACTTATAGTTAAAATGGTCAGATACTGAATTAGGTAATTCACAAATTTAACTAACCTGTATAAGAAAACAATATTTAATATTCTTGTGCAAATCTGTCTCATCTGGTAGTTCTTAGGTAAATTATAAAGCACAATAATGTTTTTGTAAGAAGGTTGAACTTTGAACAGAGGTAAACTTGATAAACTTGCTGAAGACTGAACTTTATCTTCCAAGTTTGACCTTATTACACTCCAGATTTCTCAAAATTTTCAGTTTCTGAAAACCCAAAACTCTCTTCTCTCTGAGATTCTGTGATTTGAATAAGCCCCTGTAGCCACTAATAGCTCTGACAATATATGGCCTTAGGCATAAGTATTTCTGTTAGTAGGAGGTATCTTTTGAAAAGCTCCTGAACATGCCACTTACCTCCCTTTGGCAGAAGTGTTTAATTAGCTGCTTATCCCATCACTCTTATCGAGCTTTGTTTTTTTCAAGTCCTTTGGAGACCCAGAAAGAACTGTTTTTACTTGTATTGGATCCATGGCAACGCTTGTCCGCACTGTCTTTTTTCAGTGGAAAGAAACAAATGAAGAAATACATATAGTATCTAAATCTTCATTCATTGATTCACTCATTCATTCACTCATGAAAAAGTTATTAAATATAATAATGAATAGCACTGACTAGTATTTGTATGAAGTGCTATTAAGCATTATCTCACTTAATATTGATACCAACACCAGGAGATAGATAAGAATATTCTCTCTTTTACAGATAGTGAAATCCCTATGGTTTAGAGACAAAAAAAAGAATTAATATTTGTACCCAAGCTGCTTGATTCTAAAATCTGTTTTCTTAATCTATATGTTATATTGAATAATACTGATTAGAAGATATTAAAAATATACAATACATACTCTTTAAAATACAAAAGAAATATTAGGATAAGTAATATACAAACAAAATATACAATCTTACCAACCCAGGGATCAAACCCAGGTCTCCTGCATTGCAGGTGGATTCTTTACTGTCTGAGCCACCAAAGAAGCCTAAACATACAGAATATACCATTCTAGTGGCAGAAAGGGAAGAGGAGCTAAAGAGACTTCTGATGAGAGTGAAAGAGGAGAGTGAAAAAGCTGGCTTTAAATTTAACATTCAAAAAACTAAAATCATGACATCTGGTTCCATCACTTCATGGCTAAAACTTGGGAAAAATGTGGAAACAGTCACAGACTTTATTTTCTTGGGCTCCAAAATCACCATGGATGATGACTGCAGCCATGAAATTAAAAGACGCTTCCTCCTTGGAAGGAAAGCTATGACAAACCTAGACAGTGTATTAAAAAGCAGAGACAAAGTCTGTATACTCAGAGGTATGGTTTTTGCAGTAGTCATGTATGGATGAGAGCAATAGACCACAAAAAAGAATGAGCACCAAAGAATTGATGCTTTCAAACTGTACTGCTGGAGAAGACTCTTGAGAGTCCCTTGGATAGCCAGGAGATCAAACCAGTGAATCCTAAAGGAAATTAACCCTGAATATTCATTGGAACAACTGAAGCTCCAATACTTTGGTCACCTGATGTGAAGAGTCGACTCATTGGAAAAGACCCTGATCCTGGGAAAGATGGGAGACAGGAGGAGAAAGAGACAAAGAGGATGAGATGATTGGATAGCATCATTGACTCAAATGGCATGAGTTTGAGCATACTCCGGGAGATAACAAAGGACAGGGAAGCTTGGCATGCTGCAGTCCGCAGAGTTGCAAAGAGTCTGACACGACTTAGAGTCTGAACAATAACAACAAAGTGCCAGGCACTATTCTAGGCACTGGCCACATAGCTATGAGTAAGAGGATAAAGTCTCTGCCCTTAGGGAGTTTACTTTTGTTTCAGATAATGGTAAATGCTATGGAGCAAAAGAGAGCAGAGGCTGGAGGTTAGAGGAAGACCTCCAGAGCATGCTGCTGTTTTAAATCCAAATGAGGTGAATGAAGAGGGGTGGGATATATGAAAGTCAAAGAGGTAAGCAAGCCACAACAATAATCTCAGGTGTCAAGAACAGAGTGAATGATGGCAAAAATGACAGAAGAATTGGGAGAGGCAGAGCAGAGGCCAAGTCATAGGGTGCCTCAAAAGCTAGAACAGTTAGAATTTTTCTAAGCCATGAAAATTCACTGAGCTATAGAAGATGCGATCTCAGTTTCTGGAAAATCACTGTGGCTAATGTAAGGGATGGGGGTGGTATAGAAGCAGTAAGACTGAATAGAAGCCTATAACTGAATAGAAGCCTATTGCGGAAGTGGAGGGGAAATTTAATGTTGATTGAGATTGGCAGATCATGATCAGTGATGAGAACTGGTAAACTTCTGGATATATTTTTAAAATAGAATTGACATAGTTTGTTGATAGGCTGAATATAGATGTACATGTGAATTTGAAAAGAAAGATGAATTGAGTTCTAGATTTTTGGCTTAAGAATTAGGCAGTAACATTTACTGAGAGGGCAAATAGTATAGATCAGGGAGAATTTCAAAAATCTTGATTTGGACATGTGAATTTTGAGATATTGAGTTGACATATTATTATAGAACTCTGGGTAGAAGTTATGGCTAGAGATAAATGTTTAGTAATCATAGTATATGGCTTCCCTGGTGCCTCAGACAGTAAAGAATCTGCCTGCAATGCCAGAAACCTGGGTTCGATCCCTGGGCTGAGAAGATCCCATGGGAAAGGAAATGGCTACCCACTCTAGTTTTCTTGCCTGGAGAATCCCCACAGACAGAGGAGCCTCGCAGGCTACAGTCCATGGGGTTGCAAAGCGTTAAACACTACTGAGCGACTAACACTGGAGTCATAGTGTATAGATGGCATGGTAATAGATGCCATTACAGAAGAGCGGTGGTTTATAAGAGATGAGAAGATGGTGTAGGTCACAGAGAGAAAACATTTGAATTGAAAGGATCAGAAGGAGGATGAGCTAAAATTTTCTTTAAAAATACTTTATCACACTGATTTAAAAGTTTGAAAATGTAAAAAGTTTGTAGCATTCTTTTAAGTAATTACCCTAGATTTTTTGCATTCAGTTTCAGAAGTGACACAAAGTTGTATAATTACCTTTAAAATTATTACAAAAATATATTCTGATATTTCATCATTAGAGCCAGATTAGGACACATGTCCAAGGATCATAGTGCCATTAGAACATGAAATAACAATAGTTGTAGCAGAAGAAAATATAATTTACTGACTTCTTATTATGTTTCGAGCAGTGTGTAAGCTTCTTTATGTGCATTGTTATTGTTTAGTTGCTAAGTCGTAACTGAATCTTTTGAGACTCCTCTGTCCATGGGATTTCTCAGGCAAGAATACTGGAATGAGTTGCCCCTTCCTTCTCCAGGGGCTATTCCCGACCCAGGCTTTGAACCTGTTGCTCTTGCGTTGGCAGATGGATTCTTTACCACTGGGCCCCAGAGAAGCCCCTTTATGTAGATTATAATATCTATTTACTTTCCACAAAAGCCCCTTGGAAAAATTGCATTATCTTTTAATAAAGCATCTGAGTTTCAGAGAATTCAAGGACATGTCCAACATCACACAGTATTTAAAACTGTAAGTTTGGTCATTCCCAGAGTCAATCTGATACTACCAGCAGTGTAAGAATTTTGCTTTAAGATTGGTACCTGTAAAAAGTGTTAAAAGTCTTTACTGTCTTCAGAGCAAGTCTCCGTACGTATTCTTTCCTGTAGTAGTTGTATTGGTGGTAACCAGACTGTTGCCATATTGAGTATTTTCTTTACACTGAACAACATGAATGTGGAGCCAAACTACCAGTGTTCAAACTCCACTTCATCTCTGACTAGCTATGTGATCTTGAGAAAGTTATTTAAACTGTTACTGCTTCCATTTCCTCAGCTGTAAAATTAGGAGGATACTTATTCATATATTGTTGGATTGTTGGGAAGCTTTAATAAGGTAAAATATGTAAAAATGTTTAGAAGAGTACTGGTATATAGGCTCTATATAAATGTTATAATCATAACATAATTGTAATCATCATCATTATTACTCTGAAAGGGATTTTATTACTACTCAAAAGATATATGAAGAGAAAATAATATAAAATAATTATTCAAAAATTCTTTATGTACATATGAACAATTTTTAACTTGTCTCAATGAACATTTTAGTAATATGCAAATAATATGCTATTATTGAGTTAATTATAGAATGACTTTAGATATGCTATCGCCAAGTTATCCGTTTATGTTGTCTAATTCTTTTTTTTGTGCTATGGGAACTTTTTGTGCTATAGGAAGACAATTTTCATGGTTCTTTTGAGTTTTAAAGCATAATATGATTTGATTATGTTTGCAAGTCTAATATCTGTCTATGTTATTGATGACCTTTTCTCTTATTTTAATCCTTTGCATTAGAATTAACTTCCTCTCATGGATTGCTTTACTTTCAGTACCCTGTGGTGGAATTTTAACTAAGCGCAAAGGGACTATTTTGTCTCCTGGATACCCTGAGCCTTATGACAACAATCTGAATTGTGTGTGGAAGATAACAGTGCCAGAGGGAGCTGGCATTCAAGTAAGAATATTTAATTTTTTCTTCTTTTCATTGTATATTTGAAGCCAATCTTTTCAGAAATGACAGGACACACGTAATTTCTAGAATTTCAGCCAGTGCTTTTGATTTGCATGGCTGAATTTTAAAAGAAAGATGTGCCTGTTCAGTCACTCAGTTGAGTCCGATCCTTTGTGACCCTGTGGACTGTAGCCCACTAGGGTCCTCTGTCCATGGAATTTTCCAGGCAAGAATACTGGAGTGGGTTGCCATTTCCTCCTCCCGGGTATCTTCCTGACCCAGAGATTGAACCCATATCCCCTGTGTCTCCTGCATTGCATGTGGATTGTTTACCTTCTGAGCCATCAGGGAAGCCATAAAGAAAGATACTTACCATTAATTTTTTTCACCTGCTGCTGCTGCTGCTGCTGCTGCTAAGTCGCTTCAGTCGTATCTGACTCTGTGCGACCCCACAGACGGCAGCCCACCAGGCTCCTCCGTCCCTGGGATTCTCCAGGCAAGAATACCAAAGTGGGTTGCCATTTCCTTCTCCATTTTTCACCTGCAAGTAACAGAAAACCAATTTATGACTGCATAAGCAGTAAGAAAAATATGTTGCTCCACATAACATTGAATCTTTGAGTAAGATGGTTTAAGCATTGTTTATTGCAAAAGTTCAGTTGTATCATTCCTGACCCAGGTTTTTTCCATCTCTTAGCATATTAGCTTAGTTCTTGGACTTCCTCTCTTATGGTCTTGAGATAGCTATAAAATCTCTAGGCATAACAGTATTTCTCAGCAGTGTATGGAATGGAATATTTCTATGTTATGTACTTTTATAATGACTGAGATCTTTTCACAAGCTTTCCAGCAGACTTTCCATTCTCTCCTGTTGACCAAATTTCAATCACATCCATTCTTAAGCCATTCACTGGATAATAGCAAAAGACTTACTATGATTTGGCTTTGAAAAAATCAAGATTAGTTGTCTGGCTCCGGCAAGGGACTTATCCTTCTCTGATGTACACAGCTCTCACTCAGTTGAACAAAATTGTTCTCTGTCAGCAAGGAAGAAGAATACTATTCTACAGACAGTCAACAGTATCTACCGGAGTACTTCAATTGTGACCATTTTGTATTGGGAGCACTTTGACCAGCTACTCTGTTTGAGAAGAAAATTGTTTCTGGGCAAGTAGATAGCCTTTTACTGCTGAGTCAGTGTGTATCCCATGGAACATAATTAAACTTCACAGAACATTACAGAGACTATATTTCATGTGTGGATGTGAGAGTTGGACCATAAAGAAAGCTGAGCACCACCGAATAATTGATGCTTTTGAACTCTGATGTTAGAAAAGATTCCAGAGAGTCCCTGGGACAATGAGGTTATCAAACCAGTCAATCCTAAAGGAAATCAGTCCTGAATATTCATTGGAAGGACTGATGGTTGAAGCTGAAGTTCCAAAACTGTGGCCACCTGATGCGAAGAGCTGACTCACTAGAAAATATCCTGATGCTGGGAAAAACAGAAGGCAGGAGGAGATGGGAATGACAGAGGATGAGATGATTGCATGGCATCACTGACTCAGTGGTCATGAGTCCGAGCAAATTCAGGGAAATGGTGAAGGACAGGGAGGTGTGGTGTGCTGCAGTCCATGGGTCACAAAGAGTAGGACGCTACTAAGCAACTAAACTGAACTGAACTGAACTGATATTTCATACAAATAACTTGCTGGTCTCCAATTGAGTCATAGGGTTTTCCTTGAGAAACTTGAGATACATATATCAGTCATGGAAAAACCAGCCAACACATGATTCATTAAAACTGAACTTAGATAGAAATATAATTCTCAATAAGAAGTAAAATTTTCAATTTAACTTGATAACTTTTCAGAAAATTTAAAAAATTACTTAATAGATGTCAGGTGTTAAATAGGTCAGGAAATCAATGAGAAAATTTGAAATGTATTTTTTCAGTGTTTTAAAAATATTAGCAGTCAAAATACTGCTTACATTCTGGCTAGTTGTGCTATTATTTTATGATCAACTTTTAAAATTTGAGGATAACCAATCCACTCTATCCACTTATTGCTGGAATTAGCAAAGATTTGAAGATCATCCATGTTCCAGATTGCATAGGCAATCTGAAATGAGCTGATACCTTTAAAATCTTCATGGAACATTTACTGTATCGTCTGGTTATACATTTACGAGAATTATATTAAAGCATCTATATATTGGCATCAACTTGTCCATTTTTATCTCATCTTAAAATAATAAACCCTTGGCATTTTCCCTCTAGTTCTCACCCTCTGTTCCCAATTCCCTGTGATGTTGCTTCAGCGTCCAATACTCTGTTTGAGTCACTCTTATAATGATCACTGAGGAACATGCCATTAAATCCATTGCATTGCTCATCTTCCTTATTTTGTTAGCAGCATTCTGCCGTGTCCATTCCCCCCTCACTATTAAGATATCTTTCCCCTCCATTCTACCTAATACTCTCTTGAATTTTGTTTTGTTTTCTTTTATACATTTTTAGTTGTTGCTTCTGTATCTAGGAACATGATCTCCTCTTTTTCAATTCATCAAATATGGTGTTTGTGAGATTCTGTGTTCTTTGTCCATCTCACGTGGCACCATTCTCTGTGCCAGGTTGTCTACTTTCATAGCTTCAGTTGCCATTATGTGCTGATGCTGAATCATAGTAGATAATTAGAAAACATCTTTTTAAATTAAGGACTGAATAAATGATGATTTCCAAACCTAATATTTAACCCATACCTTTCACCTAAGTTTGCTATTTATCCAACTTCCCACTGAATATTTTCAGCTAAACTTTTTACATCTCTCTTGTATGTGTGTGTGTGTGTGTGTGTGTGTGTGTGTGTGTGTATTTATTCATTTTGGCTGTGCTGAGTTGTCATTGCTGTGCACAGGCTTTCTCTAGTTGCAACGAGTGGGAGCTGCTCTCTAGTTTTAGTACATAGGCTTCTCATTGGAGTGGTTTCTCTTGTGGAGCGTGGACTCTAGGGTGCATGGGATTCAGCTGTAGTGTGTGAGCTTAGTTGCCCTGCAGCATTTGGGATCGACCTGGTGTCCCCACATTGCAAGGTAGATTCTTAATCACTGGACCACCAGGGAAGCCCCTAAACTTCTTACACTTCTACTTCAACCTGTTCAAAACTGACTTCATGACTTTTTTTCTCAAAGTTGTGAATCTTCCCCATTTTGCTCTCTCAGAATGAACCCCTCATCCATTCAGTTGCACAAGCCAAAAACCTTGATGATTTTTTTCTGTGTCCAAGTGCACAAAGAACTATATCAGTTCTGTCTTTCACAAACCTCTCAAAGTCTATTTTCTTCATCCACACTTTTACCACTCAAGATTAGGTGGCCATCGTCCCTGTTCCAGGTTCTTACTCTCCTCCAATCTATTCCTCACAGGGCAAAGAGAGTAACTTTCTAAAAATACTAATCTAATGCTCCAAGTTTCCTGCTTTACAATACCTCGATTGTCCTCTCTATCCTGAACTCCTTGACACAGCTGATTACGCCTTTGTGCTTTGCCCTTATTTCTTGCCTCTATTTCACTTCTTTATAGAAACCTGACTCTCTTGCCTCTGGACCTTTGTAAATGTTGTTCCTTCTACTGCCAATACTCTTCATCATCTCCTTTATTTGGTTTATCCTTCCTCATTATTTCTGTCTCACCTTAAAAACAGTTCTTGTGGAAGACCATCCATGAACTTGAAGCAACGTTAAGCCCTCTTGCTACATGTTCTCATTGATCCCTGCAATATCCTTATATCATGATACCATGTTACTGTTTTGATTTGTGTGCTCAGTTGCACAGTACTGTCTGACTCTTAGTGACCCTGTGGACTGTAGCACGCCAGGCTTCTCTGTCCATAGGATTTTCCAGGCAAGAATACTGGAGTGGGTTGCCATTTGTTTTTACTTAATTACCTGTAAGTTTATGGGGTAACTAAATCTTTTCTGACAGCTAGCACAAAGCCCAGCAGTCTGTGCTCAGTAATTATGTTTCAAATGAACCAATGAATATTTCCAAAAGCAGTGAAGTTTTAGGCCACTTTAAGGAGTTAACGTAGAATAATGGACTAATATGACATCTGAAGATAACGTTATGTTCTATATCACTGTCCCGGCAAACGCTATTCATGACTAGAAACCTTGTATCAATGATGCTATAAGACCTTTCACTGAAGTAGCATTTCATTTAATGATTGTACCTTAGAAAATAAAATTTGAGTTTAGCACAGGATTGATCAAAGTTACAGATTTTGAAGCATATTTTAATGTAAATACTTGGTATAAATACAAAGTGCTCTTTCCTAATTAACCTCTTCAGTTCAGTTCAGTCACTCAGTCGTGTCTGACTCTTTGCAAGCCCATGAATCGCAGCACGCCAGGCCTCCCTGTCCATCACCAACTCCCGGAGTTCACACAGATTCACGTCCATCGAGTCAGTCATGCCATCCAGCCTTCTCATCCTCTGTCGTCCCCTTCTCCTCCTGCCCCCAATCCCTCCCAGCATCAAACTCTTTTTCACTGAGTCAACTCTTCGCATGAGGTGGCCAAAGTACTGGAGTTTCAGCTTTAGCATCATTCCTTCCAAAGAAATCCCAGGGTTGATCTCCTTCAGAATGGACTGGTTGGATCTCCTTGCAGTCCAAGGGACTCTCAAGAGTCTTCTCCAACATCACAGTTCAAAAGCATCAATTCTTTGGTGCTCAGCCTTCTTCACAGTCCAACTCTCACATCCATACATGACTACTGGAAAAACCATAGCCTTGACTAGACGGACCTTAGTCGGCAAGGTAGTGTCTCTGCTTTTGAATATACTATCCAGCTTGGTCATAACTTTTCTTCCAAGGAGTAAGCAGCTTTTAATTTCATGGCTGCAGTCACCATCCACAGTGATTTTGGAGCCCCCCAAAATAAAGTCTGACACTGTTTCCACTGTTTCCCCATCTATTTCCCATGAAGTGATGGGACTGGATGCCATGATCTTCGTTTCCTGAATGCTGAGCTTTAAGCCAACTTTTTGACTCTCCTCTTTCACTCTCATCAAGAGGCTTTTTGGTTCCTCTTCACTTTCTGCCATAAGGGTGGTGTCATCTGCATATCTGAGGTTATTGATATTTCTCCTGGCAATCTTGATTCCAGCTTGTGTTTCTTCCAGTCCAGCATTTCTCATGATGTACTCTGCATATAAGTTATGTTTGCTAATTTTATATGACCCTGGAGAAGAAAATGGCAACCTGCTCCAGTATTCTTGCCTGGAAAATCCAATGGACAAAGGAGCCTGGTGGGCTGCAGTCCACGGGGTCACAAAGAGTCACACACGACTGAGCAACTGAGCACAGTTTTAGATGTATTACTAAATTATAGAAAATTATAACACACACCCCCATAATTTAGGACATATTTGAAATTTCACTAAATTCACCTAAAAGCAACCTGGCTAGCACACCAGATTTAGAGTAATGTTTATCCTTTATTCTTTTGCACTAAACATATGTGCAAATAAAGATTTACATGAATATTCAGTAAATCATATATGAAATGCGATAACCACTGATAGAGAGAAGAAACATTTGTAATGCTGAAAAAGTTACAAATAAGATAGAATGATTGAGCATTTTTGGGAAATAACCTCAACAAGTAAACTAACTTATGTTTCTACTACATGAGTGGGAGGAGTATATTCATTTTTTTCCCTGTATATTTTAGCAAGGTATATTGGAGGGGGAATTCCAAAGGAGCTACAATTAATAATAACAGAATTTATCAAGCAAAGAGCAATCTTTAAAGTAAAATGGGATTTGAATGTCTCTATAAGGGATGTCTGGTTTTAGTTATTGGAAATTCATTACCTCATAAAGCTGTCCTGTTGTCATAATGGACAACTCCATCTAATTTAAAGTTCTTCTCCCTCCACCTCCTCTCTGCTCAGGCTCCAGGGAAGAGTCCTTTCCTTGCCTCTTCCAGTTCCTGGTAGCTGCCATCATTCCGTGGCTTCTGACTTGTTCAGTCACTAAGTAGTGTGTGACTCTTTGCAACCCCATGGACTGCAGCACTCCAGGCTTCCCTGTCCTTCACTGTCTCCCTGAATTTGCTCAAACTCATGTCTGTTGAGTCAGTGATGCCAGCCAACCATCTCATCCTCTGTCATCCCCTTCTCCTCTGACTACATCCCTTCAATCTCTGCTTCTGTGGTCACATTGCATTCTCTTCTTCTGTCTGTGTCAAATCTTCCTTGACATCTTATGAGATCATCTGTGATTGCCTTTAAAGCTCATTTAAATCATCTAGGATGGTCCCCCTATCTCAAGATATTTAGTTTATTCACATTTGAAAGATTCTTTCCCATAAGAGGCAATATTTACAGGCTCAAGGGATCAGAACCTGATTATTTTGGGGAGTTATATTCACAAAGAAATGTCCAGAATTAAACAGATTTTCTTCCTCTTACAAAGGTAATAAGTTTTCCTGGAGATATCTACATTTTTGTTTTTTCCATCCCTCTGATCGCAAAAACTCAGGGAAAAATATCTTAAAATATTTTATGTCACTTCCCTCTCCTATTCATATCACACAAAAAGCAGTAATTTCCACTACAGCAACTCATGTGACATCTAGGTCTCCCTTTCTATCATTCCTGCCTACTAGCCTACTTTATTAATCTTTTTTTGCTTCTCATGTGGGTCACTGGAATCAACATTAAAACTGTCTTTTCATTTTTATTTTCTTTACTAATTGAGTAGTTCTGTACTTAAACCATAGTCCTGATTCAGTTCAGTTCAGTCGCTCAGTCGTGTCCAACTCTTTGCGACCCCGTGAATCGCAACACGCCAGGCCTCCGTCCATCACCAACTCCCGGAGTTCACTCAGACTCACGTCCATCGAGTCAGTGATGCCATCCAGCCATCTCATCTTCGGTCATCCCCTTCTCCTCCTGCCCCCAATCCCTGCCAGCATCAGTCTTTTCCAATGAGTCAACTCTTCGCATGAGGTAGCCAAAGTACTGGAGTTTCAACTTTAGCATCATTCCTTCCAAAGAAATCCCAGGGCTGAGATTAGACTCCTTCAATTCACCTTCTAAAACCTTCAATGAAATACTCCTTAACTGCATAATTATTATGCTGGTATTCTGTCTGTATAGCCCTTCTCTGTTTCTCTCCCTTAGCTAAGATACTTTAAATCCTCAGTTTATTCTAGGCACTATTCTAAAGTAAAATTACTTTAATTTTTACAACAAATCTATAAATAGGTGCTTTACTACAGTGATTAATAAAAGAAATCTATGGCACAGAGAGATTAACAGTTCTTTTAGAGTTACATGCTATGGAGTAGAGGGAACCAGGAAGTTTCAAACCCCAGAATTCTAATATTTCTTGTATATATCCATCAATCTTTATTCTTTCTTTTTTTTCTACTTTTTCTAACTTTTTACATATTTTCTTCTATGTGAATACACTTCACTGTGGCTAAATGGTTCACTAAATCTACCCTGTGGCTTGTCTCTTCTACATTTTTACCAAGTCAATAACTTCTTTCTGTGCAGAACATTGCAGTACATTTTACTTACTTCAAATGTCAACTACTACAAAAATCCTTACTTCTTTTTCTTTTTCTTGTTTTTTTAAAGCCAAATATGACTTTTTCTTTTCTTGACTTGAAAAGAAGAAAAAGTCAGATATGAAGAGAGACTTGACCATTTTTTAAAGAGTTGGTGATTATATTGCAATCATACAGTTTTAATTCCAGTCTTCCTCCTGTTCTGGAACATTGCCATTCGGCCTAACGCCTGTCACACAGGCAGGGTTATCTGTTGCCATGTGGCGCTCACCTCTGGAAAAGAGGCATAAGCATTTATTTGAATGGAAGAATGGTGATCGCCTATTTTGTGGATAAGAAAAAATTTAATGAATGCAATTGTTGAAAGTATTTAGTAGATAAGTGAAATGCTTATATTAATAACAGACCTTAACTAAATAAAAAAAATTTATTTGAATAAGATTATTCCTTTACCTTCTCTTAAACTATAAAATATGTAATAAACAAAGAAAAATAGACAACATCCATAGTTGTGAGGATTCTGTGGGTTCTTGCAAAAATTCAAGCTGTGCCAAGTGAAGTGCAACAAAGTAACACATGCCTCTTTCTTTAAATAAAATTTGATAGACATGAGAGAATTATACTCAGCATTTCCCTTATCAACTTTGTGAATCCTCACAGTGATTTAGTTATTATGATGCTGTTTATAAAAATATAGTCATTTATAAAACTAATCTTTAAAAGACATATCCAAATCAGTTATAAAGTATTATTTTTGGTCATTCATATTGAAATATATCAAAAATGTACATAGGGGATTATTCTGTTAATTTGTAAAAATAAAAACAGAAAATTTAACAAAGGTTATACAAAGTAAAACATAATAGAATGTATCCAGGATAAACCTAGTTCAAAATCATATATATTATAGTCTTATATGGTGCTCTGTGTGGACCAGAAATCTGCTTATATCCTAATAGGTAAAGCAGATGAGAAAACTCAGTACACAAGAATCAAACATTCTAAAACAAAACAAAACAAAAATTAATCAATTGTTTGGAACATGGCTTAGTTCAGATTCTAGGCACTAAGACATTGGATTAACGCAGTAAGGTGGTGACGGACATTCTCAATGCTATACCAGTAGTAACACTGCTAGATACCTCAGAGGCTTTTATTTTAAAAGTCAGTGTGTGTATGCCAGTGCCATAAAGGCAATGACCATTTCTGTTAAAACGCTTCCATGGAGAGCCTAAATGTTATGGTCCAGGCTTTGAACTCTCTCTTCCAGAAGAGATGAGTGGACTATAGTATATGCATCACATTAGAAGTATGTGTTCTTACAGATAATTATTATTTCATAGGTGCAAGTTGTCAGCTTTGCTACAGAACATAATTGGGATTCTCTGGACTTTTATGATGGGGGAGACAACAATGCCCCAAGACTTGGAAGTTATTCAGGTAAATAAAAGAACTAAGTTTAATTAAAATACATTATAATTAGAAATGTAAATCTCTCTTGCTTTCTCTCTAAAGCCCTCCCTAGATCTCTGACTTGGTGGTTTTAATTTTGCTTTTTACAAACTATATGCAGAGAGCTAAACTACAAGGTAGAAGTTTGAAAGGCTTTAAACGCAATAAAATAGAAATTGCTATTTAAAACCTACTATACAGTGTTACTGTATTTGTGTAATTATTTATTGATGCTTTTTGTGTTAATAGTAGTATTTTTAGCTGAGCCTTGGCTCAGAAATAGTATATATGCTCCTCTCCCTTAAAAAAAAGGATGAGAAGTAATAGTTAAAAATTAGACAATGCTTGAAATTTATAATATATTCACTTGATAGAATGTTATGCAGCCATTAAAACAATTATAGAGATTATGTAACAACATGGTAAGTGCTACAAGGTACTGTTGTATGAGAATAAAGAGAATACGAAATTAATTCTATGAAAGGAATTAAATTATATAAAATTCAAACTATATACACATGTGTCAAGACCAGAAGATTTTATAATTTGTTATGGTTTGTGAAGGTAGTTTGTGCATTAATCTAACAGCTTCTTATAACATATTTAGGGTGAAATGAAGTTTCACTCTAACTATATGCTTTACTTTAATTTGGGTTATAGTGTTTAACTCTAGAAATATAAACATAGCTAAACCATGAACTCATATATTTCAGATATAGAATTTTGAGGGTCATTAAGTTTTTAATAGATTTTAAAATGGAGATGTTAATCCACTTTTCAGCACCACCATTGATGAAAGCAAAGAAGAAATATCTAGAGTAATAATAATTTGTTTTAGGCATTACAAATATTCTAGAAATAGATTTAAAAAGAAATTTTTCGTAGAAAAATTGTATGATTTTTTGTGTGTATGCATTTGTCTGTAATAAACTTGGTATAATACTTTCTGAATGAAAAGTATAATAACTAAATGATAAAAAGTGATAAATAATAACAGTTGTTGATTACCAAGTGCTAGCTCTGTGTGAAGCTTGTCATACATTTCCTCATTTGATCTTTCCAGCAGCCCTGGTAGGTGATTGACACTAAAAGAAATTAAGTTGCCTGAGGTTGTACATCTAACATTAGAATGAGACTGGGACCCAGCTGGTGTGACTCCACAGTCAAAGCTCTTAATCACTAAGATCTTCTAAGAGATCAAAGGCAGTCAGAGTGACCTTTGAGTTTCTGTTTACCTCTGTCCTCACTGATTCAGTTAGGACAGTATAAGATAGAGAGCAAGGTCAGCTAGGTGGGGGAAACAATTGTGTGATTTGTGATGAATTTGTCCTGATTTCTCTTATAGAAGACTCAGTGGTTAAGGTTCATAGTGTTGTGGAAAGTAAGTATGAAGTAACTAGAAAATTACCAAAAAAATGTTGGTAGCACTATCAACTCATAGGCTTGTTGAATTTTGTCTTGAGACACAGTTGACAGTTATTTTTATGCTTGTCATTTGAAATTGCTTGAGCTGTCATTTTAAGGGTCTTAAACTACTAATGTCAGATAGTCAAAAAGTAATTGGTTCAGGCACATATTTTCAATTCAATAATTGAATAAATTGAAGTTGATTTCCTATGGAAATTCAGAAGAACAAGATTATAAAGCATTTGCTAAGAGACAAGGCAAGCAGTAGTTCATAATTGGCATTTTTTAAATTCTAACAACCAGCTTTGCTGTTGGTGTAAGAAACATCAAGGTACTTCACCTGATATAGAAAAAAGTGTATATATTTAAATATCACAATAAAGGGTGATAAATGAATATTTCTTTAAACCTAAACGTGCAAATTTTAAAACTAAATTTATTATCTTGTACATGAATTATTGAAATCCACATGAAATTCCAAATATTTATTTTAGGTGACTAGTAAAATTTTCTGCTTTTCATCAGCTTTGTTTGCTGTTACCTATTTTAGGAAGCCATCTAATGTGCTGTCAAAGGTCTGTCTCCTTGGAGATAGTCAAGAATAGTAATATGAAAGACAAATATGTGAGAAATATTTTTATTTAAAAATTCTTATAAAACAGTTTCATAATATATAATTTCAGTGATAACTTGTTGGCTGACTAATAGTTAACTTAGTTTTATTATATTACTTATTATGTGATCACTGAACCACTTTTTCAATTATCATTTCAGGAACAACAATACCCCATCTTTTGAATAGTACATCTAATAATCTATATCTAAATTTTCAATCAGACATCAGTGTTTCTGCTGCAGGATTTCACCTTGAATACACAGGTAAATAAAATATTATGTGCTGTCCAAAAAAATTAAGAACAAATATTAATTTTAAATATTACTTTTCTGAATTAGAAAGTTAATGGACTTTGTCAAAATAGAACGTTGTCTTACTTTAAGATTCTGAATTGTTTATTCAAGTCAACTGCAAAATTATATGTATAAAGTTCTGATGATTTTCATCAGAATTTATAGGTATTGTCTTTTTTTTTAATTGTAAATGCACTTAAGGTTTCCCTTCTTAACAAAAATCTTAAGTGCACAATACAGTAGTGTTAACTGTAGGCACTGTATTGTGCAGCAGATTTCTAGAACTTGACTCCCCTTGCTTAAATGAAGCCAGTCGACCAACAGCTCCTCGTTCTCCCTCTTCTCAGCCATTAGAAACCACCATTTTATTGTCATGTCTAATGAGTTTGACTATTCAAGATACTCTGTATAAGTGGTACCATGTAGCATTTGTCCTTCTGTGTCTGGCTTATTTCAGTTTTTCTCATTAAAGAGACTCACCTTTCCATCTCGAGTATTCTCGTCTTGCTCATCAAATATTAGTTGACTGTATATGCAAGAGTTTATTTATAGGCTCTCAATTCTATTACATTGTTCTATATGTGCATTTTTATGCCAGGACCATACTATTTAAGTTACAACATCTCTGCAATGCAATTTGAAATCAGAGAGAATTATATTTCTAGTTTTGTTCCTTCTCGGGATTGCTTTCGATATTTGAAGACTTTTGTGGTCCCATATGGAGCTTCCCTGGTGGCTTTGACTATAAAGAATCTGCCTGCAATATGGAGACTAGGGTTCAATCTCTGTATCAGGAAGATCCCCTTGCAAAGGGAATGGTTATCACTCCAGTATTCTTGCCTGGATAATTCCAGAGGCAGAAAACCTTGAGATCACAAAGAGTTGGCCATGACTAATGCTTTCACTTTCATGAATTTTAAGCTTTTTTTTTCCCCCCCTGTTTATTTGAAAAAAAAAAAAAACATTGGAATTTTGGTAAGGATTGTATTGATTCTATAGATGGCTTTGGGCAGTATGGGCACTTTGGAAATACTAGTTCTCCATATTCAATTCAGTTCACTTTAGTTCAGTTGCTCAGTCATGTCCAACTCTTTGTGACCCCATGGACTGGAACATGCCAGCCGGGCCTCCCTGTCCATCACCAGCTCCTGGAGTTTACTCAAATTCATGTCCATTGAGTTGGTGATGCCATCCAGCCATCTCATCCTCAGTTGTCCCCTACTCCTTGCACTTTCCATCTTTCCCAGCATTAGGTTCTTTTCAAATGAGTCACTTCTTCCCATTAAGTGGCCAGAGTGTTGGAGTTTCAGCTTTAGCATCAGTCTTTCCAATAAATATTCAGGACTGATTTCCTTTAGGATGGACTGGTTGCATCTTCTTGCAGTCCAAGGGACTCTCAAGAGCCTTCTCCAACACCACAGTTCAAAAGCATCAATTCTTCGGCGCTCAGCTTTCTTCATAGTCCAACTCTCAGATCCATACATGACTGCTAGAAAAACCATAAGTTTGACTAGACAAACCTTTGTTGACAAAGTAATGTCTCTACTTTTTAATATGCTATCTAGGTTGAGTATAACTTTCCTTCCAAGGAGTAAGCAGCTTTTAATTTCATGGCTTCAATCAAGATCTGTAGTGATTTTGGAGCCCAAAAAATAAAGTCTGACACTGTTTCCACTGTTTCCCCATCTATTTCTCATAAAGTGATGGGACCGAATGCCATGATCTTCATTTTCTGAATGTTGAACTTTAAGCCAACTTTTTCACTCTCCTCTTTCACTTTCATCCAGAGGCTTTTTAGTTCCTCTTCACTTTCTGCCATAAGGGTGGTGTGTCTGCATATCTGAGGTTATTGTTATTTCTCCCAGCAATCTTGATTCCAGCTTGTGCTTCTTCCAGCCCAGCATTTCTCATGATGTACTCTTCATATAAGTTAAATATCTCCTTAGTGGGGTAATATTTTGTTTGTGGTAATTTAAGAATCTGTCCACTTGTGAGGGCAGACCGTATTAAATAGAAATAAATATTTTAAAGAACTTCCTTATGTATGCATAAGCCTCCAAAATCACTGGTTGAGCTATAAGAATATAGTAACCTCTGTAAAAGAAAACTGTATATTTAAATGAATAGAAACAGGACCTTTAAGAAAATTTTTTAAAAATTAGTTTCAATATTTAGAAAAAGCAGAGCACTTAACCAGTAGGATACTGGAAAAAATAATGTTGTGTGTGTGTGTATGTGTGCATTACAAATAAGGTAGGTCTAATAACTTTTCTGCATTGAGAAGATGCCCATTTTACTGCACATCTTTGGTATTTCATTTCTGACAATCCCTGAAATAAAAGTTCTGCCCACAGGGTAACATAAGGAAGTAATCACATTGGGGAAATAACAGTCTCATAATCACACTATGAATACCAACAACAGATGCAAAAGACATTAACATTTGCTATAAAAAGGACAGATCTTGTGTTTTCTTTCTTTTTAACCAAGAAAGTAGGCTCTTTCTAAGTTCCTAAAGGAATATTTCAAGTTGTAAAGGTTTCAGGAAACATGGCAGGTGTTCTATCTTGGGAAAAAGAAATTTGGCTGAGATTCCTTCTAGCAAGTGAATATTTTCTTTGTCTGATTTTCCTACTCACTCATGAGGTATTTCAGGGAAAAAAAAGCAATCTCGATTATCTGATGGCACAAGATATTAGACAGATCGACCTTGTTTTGTATTTACTTAAAAAGGAAATGCTGACAAGTGGCTGATTTTTGTCATATAGTACAATTTTGCTCCTTTAACTTGTGATCATGTCATTTTAACTTTGAAATGTATTATTATGATTATGATCATATAAATCTGATGTTCCTTCTGCTCAATTTATCATTCTCATGCCTTAGTCTCATTAATATTTCTAAAGGCCCACTTTGATCATTTCATATCATTATTTTCCTGTTATCTACTGAAAAAAGGCAGCAATTCATTTCCTCTCCTCATCTTCTTATTGCCTCCCAAATGTGAGAATAAATTCACTTTTTTATTTATCAAATTTTAATTGAATAGTTACTAGATGTTAAGTATACTTTCTAAATGTAAGGGCTACATATTTGTATCAGATCCAGTCATAAAAAAACAAAGCTTCAGACTAACTGAAAACAAGGACATACAAACAGCAATAATTGCAAAATTACAGTGTAAACACTATAAGTATAGTTTATGTAACTTGATGCTTCTCTGATAATTGTACACTATAGTTATCTCAAAGTCTTATTGAAAATTCAGATAATGAGACTCCACCCCAATAGATCAAGTCAGTCTTTATGAGATTCAGCAAACCATGTGTACTTTCACCAACCTCCCAAGGTTACTCTCACAATGGCTAAAGTATGATATCACATGTAATGTAGATGATGTCACAGAAAAGGTAGTGATCAAAACTCTTAGGTGTTACTCGTGGTAGAGTCAGGGAAGACTTCACCAAAGGACAAATCTAAGTGCTTTTTTTCCAGGTAAGAATTAAAGTATAGATATAGAAATAGCTTGGACTTTTAAGGGACCTCCTAGAATGTAAAAATGTTAGTTGTTTGTCGAGTCTGACTCTCTGCAATCCCATCTCTGTAGCCCTTCAGGCTCCTGAGTCCGTGGGATTCTCCAGGCAAGACTACTGGAGTGGGTTACCTTGCCCTTCTGCAGGGGATCTTCCTGACTCAGGAGTTGAACCGAGGTCTCCAGCATTGCAGGCAGATTCTTTGTTGTTTGAACCATGAGGGAAGGCCTTCCTAGAATGTAGGTGGACATAAGATAATGTATGCTGGAATCAAACTTAGGTTTCTGTCTTGGCACTGCCATTTGATGGCCTTGTGACATTAGATGATCTCTAAGATTCCCTAAGAATCCAGTTTCCTCACCTGTAATATGTGATAATAGTAGCATGTAACTTGAAAGATTGTATCAGAGTTCAGTGAGATCATCCATACAAAGTGTTTCTCATAGGACCAGGTACATAGCAAACCCTCAGTAGATATCATGCTTTTCTAATAATGAGATGAACCAACATGACTGTAGAGGTTATGGAAGATTAGATTCAGAAGATGACAGACAAGTTTATTTTGCAGATAGAAGAGATTCAATGAAGGGGTTTCAATTTGAGGAATAAAATAATCAATTTTGTATTTTCAAAGTCCCTTTTATTTTAAAAAGTGATAAATGCATTGCAGGAAGAGAATATGCTGAAGAAAAGGAGTAGCAATGGTTCAAATGAGAAACTCTGAAGATGGTTATTGTGGTTTTGTAAATGAAATGTTAAAAGATGTAGGAAATAATGAGGTCAAATTGAAAGATTTATGGCCAGTTCCGTGTTGGAGATGAGAAAGAGAGAGGTGTAGAGGTTGATTATCATGTTTTGGTGTTTTAATTTTTACTTTAGATCATATCACTTTGTATATGATCATCAGTTCAGTTCAGTCGCTCAGTCGTGTCCGACTCTTTGCGACCCCATGAATCGCAGCACGCCAGGCCTCTGTGTCCATCACCAACTCCCGGAGTTCACTCAGACTCACGTCCATTGAGTCAGTGATGCCATCCAGCCATCTCATCCTCAGTCATCCCCTTCTCCTCCTGCCCCCAATCCCTCCCAGCATCAGAGTCTTTTCCAATGAGTCAACTGTTCGCATGAGGTGGCCAAAGTACTGGAGTTTCAGCTTTAGCATCATTCCCTCCAAAGAAATCCCAGGGCTGATCTCCTTCAGAATGGACCGATTGGATCTCCTTGCAGTCCAAGGGACTCTCAAGAGTCTTCTCCAACACCACAGTTCAAAAGCATCAATTCTTCGGCACTCTGCCTTCTTCACATAGTTTTTCTTTATTTCTTTGGCAAGCTGATTACTTTTTTAGACTTTTTGTTTGATTTTTAGAACTCAGACATGAATTAAATAAAGATCAGCATAAGTAATTTTATTTACCTGTAATATTAGACAGCACACCTTGTAGTGGGATCTAGGAACCAAAAGTACTTCCTAATTTAACTAATGATAGTACCAGTTTAGGGATAAGATTTCAAGAATGAAACTCACTCATGTTTGCTATTCAGGGTCTTTTGTGTTTCCATTCAAATGGAAACTAGGAATAAAACTACCATATGATGCAGCACTCCCACTCCTGGACATACACTCTGAGAAATCCATAATTCAGAAAGACGTATGTGCCCCACTGTTCACTGCAGCATTATTTACAATAGCCAGGACATGAAAGCAGCCTAAATGTCCATTGAGAGATAAATGGATAAAGAAGTTTTAGTACATATATATAATCGAATACTACTCAGCCATAAAAAGTAATGCAGTTGGGTCTTTCATAGTGATGTGGGTTAACCTAGAGTCTGTCATACAGAGTGGAAGTAAGTCAGAAATAGAAAAAGAAATACCATATATTAATGCATATATATGGGATATATAAAATGGTAGCACAAATTAACATATTTACAGGGCAAGAATAGAGACACAGATATAGAGAACAGACTTGTTGACATAGTGGGGGAAGGAGAGAGTGGGACAAATTGAAAGAGTAGTATTGACATATATACACTACCATGTGTAAAACAGATAGTGAGAAGCTGCGGCATAACACAGGGAGCTCAGCTCAGTGCTCTGTGATGACCTAGACGGGTGGGATAGGAGGTGTGGGTGGGATGGAGGCTCAAGAGGAAGGAGACATATGAACATTTATAGCTGATCTACATCGTTGTACAGCAGAAATTAATAAAACATTGTAAACCAATTATACTCCGCTTTAAAAAAAAGAATGAAACATATGAAAAGTTCATTTGGTACTGCTGCTGCTGCTAAGTCACTTCAGTCGTGTCCGACTCTGTGCAACACGACATAGACAGCAGCCCACCAGGCTCCCCCGTCCCTGGGATTCTCCAGGCAAGAACACTGGAGTGGGTTGCCATTTCCTTCTCCAATGCATGAAAGTGAAAAGTGAAAGAGAAGTCGCTCAGTCGTGTCTGACTCTTAGCGACCCCATGGACTGCAGCCTACCAGGCTCCTCTGTCCATGGGATTTTCCAGGCAAGAGTACTGGAGTGGGGTGCCATCGCCTTCTCCGTCATTTGGTACTACTTGCAACATAAGAAAAAAAAAATGGTAGATGGATACAACATTTATATGTATGTAATCATCCAATAATCAGTCAGTAAACTTTATATTTTATAGTCAGCTTATTAGCCTTCTTATTTTTATCCACAAATTCCTTTTGACATGTAACATAACATATTTGCAAGTATAACATAATGATAGCCAAAATCTTGCCTACCAAACTGGAACACTGAGTACAGACCTAGTCAACAGACTAAGGATGTACTGTAGAAATTTTGAAGAGAATTCAAGAGATTCATGAAGAAAAGTTCAGTTTGGGTAAAGATTTTTTTTCTGTCAGTAAAAGATGTTAAAAGTTATTGAAGGATTATGTAATCCTTTCTGGAAACTTCTGAATTTAGGAATACACACTTGTCTTCCAAGGTGACTTTGAAAGCTGTTTTCCAAAGGATTTAGAAATGGGTTAAATGCCTTCTCAAAGTTATTTATTTGCCAGTTAGGATTTAGAGGTTAGACAAACTATCATAATCAATAAAAAACTGACTATAAATTCAGTGTTCTCTTAATACATATTCCAGATATGTAATTCAGAAGAAATATTCTGTAGCAGACAAAAATTATTTAGAATCCCATTTTTACATCTATTCTAATCTTTGATTTCCATAGATGGAAAACATTTGAATTTGAGTAATAAAATTCTAGAAAACAGAGATTAATATTTCTACCTTTTGGTCTTGAAATACTTTTAAAAATCTTTTTCCAGCTTTATTAAGAAATAGTTGACATACATCACTGTTTAAGGTATACAAAAAAGGTGGTTGAATTTATATATGTTGTGAAATGATTAATACAATAGGTTTAGTTAACATCTATCTGTCTCATATAGATGCAGTAAAAAGAAAGGAAAAAAAGCATTTCTCTTTGTAATGAGAACCTTTAATATCTACTCTCTTAACAAACATATATCATAGAAAAGTGTTAACTATAGCCATTGCATCGTATGTTACACCTCTAGTTACATTACACTCCTTTTTTACTGGAAAGTTGTACCTTTTGACTACCTTCATGAGTATATTTATTAGTATTTCAAACTGTACTCACTTGAGGTTGTAGTTCCACAAATCAGGGTAAATTTTCTAAGTTAAACACAAAGTGAGATAATAAATATAAATTTGGAAATATTCTCAATTACATTTTTCTGAGATGTTGATATATTCTATTAGTTTTACGTTATTAAATTACCTGATATATAATGAGATAGCTAATATTAATGAAAAGATTTTTTAAAAGTCAGTTTTTCTTTCTGTTAATAAGAAAAGAGATTGGACATTGAAGAGAAAGAAGGCAGGCAGAAGACATGTTTGCCTACCAACTTTGGAAGGCCGCAAATATTTATACCAGAGTTCCAGAGTTTAGAGGATACAGTTTTCTCTGCTTAATCAAGATAAGCTGAAAAACACTTATTAAAAGAGTCTGATTTACATTTTTCTATTTCCTGATATGAGTGATCATAAGTTGACACGAAGATGCATCATTGTTTGTATTGATAATTGTTCTGGTTTAAGAGTCATGTGTACTACTGTAGTTAGGTGTACTAGTGTTCTGTTTTAGTAGTCATATAAATAGATGTAGATGCTCTGAGTTAGTATATTTTTTCCAACATTGTTCACATTCTTTCTGTTTCCTGATCCACAAGAGCACTAGAAGGTGGGAATCTATTCATCAGTTTGTGTGTGTGTGTGTGTGTATTTTAAACATATGTGATTCTGGTTATAATTGTATGTCTTGCATAAATGTATTTGTTGCTAGGGAAAATGTTCCTAGTGCTTGGAATACCATTAATTGTATCAGCGTTGGTTCAATTCAGTTCAGTTCAGTTGCTCAGTCATGTCTGACTCTGCGACCCTATGAATCACAGCACGCCAGGCCTCCCTGTCTATCACCAACTCCCGGAGTTCACTCAGACTCACATCCATCAGGTCAGTGATGCCATCCAGCCATCTCATCCTCTGTTGTCCCCTTCTCCTCCTGCCCCCAATCCCTCCCAGCATCAGAGTCTTTTCCAATGAGTCAATTCTTCGCATGAGGTGGCCAAAGTACTGGAGTTTCAGCTTTAGCATCATTCCCTCCAAAGAAATCCCAGGGCTGATCTCCTTTAGAATGGACTGGTTGGATCTCCTTGCAGTCCAAGGGACTCTCAAGAGTCTTCTCCAACACCACAGTTCAAAAGCATCAATTCTTCGGCGCTCAGCTTTCTTCACAGTCCAACTCTCACATCCATACATGACCACAGGAAAATCCATAGCCTTGACTAGACGGACCTTCTTCCACAAAAAGAACCTGTAGTTTCTAGTTGCTCTGTCACTTGAATTCAGGTCCAGCTTCATCATTTTGAAATGATCATTTGATTGTAACATGCATATGCAGTTTTCCTCATACTTCCTATTTATGGAGGCACACTTTTAAATCCCACTAAAGAAAAATCCAGCACCTTCCCTAGTAGCTCAAGCAGTAAAGAGTCTGCCTTCAGTGAAAGAGACCCAGATTCGATCCCTGGGTTGGGAAGATCCCATGGTGAAGGAAATGGCAATCCACTCCAGTGTTTTTGCCTAAAAAATCCCATTGACAGAGGAACCTGGCAGGCTACAGTCCATGGGGTTGTGAATAGTCGAACACGTCTGAGCCTCTTCACTAGCACCTAATGGAAAATCCTAAATGGACTGTGAACATTTATAAATCAATGAACAGTTTTTGGTCTTAAACTTATAAAATGAACTTATTTTAAAAGGGGAAACTATATAGTAATGGTATTTGAAAATTTAGGGGTGCTCAAAGATCTCAGGATGTAGTCTCTGAGGAAAACAAAGGTAATGTCACCATAATGAATAATTTTTTCCCTCCTCCCACACCTGAGATCATTCATTATATCTACTAATAATAATTTTGCTGTAAATCTTATAAAAATTCAGGTGGCCTGAAAACATCTTTCCATCTTGTGCAATAGTTGGATGACTAGTCTGAATACCCAAATTATAAAAATAGTTGTGAAATAGTCAATGCTCAGGAATGTATTCATTTAAATGTAGTTTATAAATAACGAAAGGTTTCAATTCAACACAATAGTTATTTTATTGCTTTCCTTCCTTGAGCAATATGCTTAAGACCTAATGCATTAGGTCTTAAGTTTATTTTTATAACCATAAAAAATAGGCTAGTTAGATAATTGATTATTTGTGAAAAAATAGTGACTGTAAGATTAATTATATTTTTACCTAAACTCTCTTATTCTGCTTCATGCATATCATCTTGTAACTATTAATTTTAGAAACACCTTCTGTCCAAGTTAAATTGTTAATGTTTGTCATTTCTAATTTAAATTGCTATTAACCTAGACTATATTACATGCAAGTATGTGTAACTGATCTTTATAAACACATTTCACTCCTTAAGCCTGTAAGGCCATTCTAGTTTTGGCATAGTTTACTCTTATCCAAATTTATTTCATGATCATCTCATTGATTTTTCATGTCTTTGTGGTTTTGATTGAGAGCTGGTTCTAAGAGAGTTTCTGAATTCATAAAACATTGTGTTTGTGTAGCTGTAAAGCTTCTGTAGTTATATCTTGAGCTATTATAGTAACACTGCTCCTGGTCTTCTGGATTTTCTTATAGAAGCTTCTCTTTGTAAGTCAATCACAAAACTGAAGGTACTTAAGGTTGAGGCTTTATGTAAATCTTTATATGTGTTTTCTATATTACTAGAATATTTATGTGAGATCTATCGGTCTTAAACATACAGAGACGTGCTTTCATAACAATAGAAAATATATATATCCTTTATCTAGAATCCAAATGTACAACCTAACTTCCATGCTTAAAAGCATTCAGTAATGCTAGTTAACATTTTTTGAGGGCATCCTATGTTCCTGAAACTATGTAGGTGTTATACATGTATTGTTTTCTTTATGCATCAAAGTATTCATGTGAATTGGTATAATTTTGAATCTATTTTATAGGTGAGGAAACTGAGACATAGAGATTATCTCAGATTTTACCAAGAAAAGGCAAGACACTAATGGAACCAAGATGCGCACAGAGTACAAAAGTTTTGTTCTTAATAACTGAATTTTACCTCCATTAACCACAGTGGGAAAATACAACCTTCTACATTGATTAAGATTATACGATTGTTTACATAGTCTATATCCTGTCTCCCTTTTCAGCTTCATTTTTAACTGCCCTTCCAAAAATACTATAATATGTTTTACAAAAAATGTTCCGCTTTTTTTCCATAAAAGAAGGAAAAATAACTTGAAACATTATCCACTTAACATGCCAAGCCAGCATACTCACCTTCCCTTTCGTTATGAACTGATAAAATATATTGTTTTTTGGACTCACATAGGTTAGTTCCTATGAAATAATTATTTAAATAGAAGACAGCCTTCATATATTGTGATTTTTCTGCTGCACTGAAGCCATCTTTTAAAACAACCCCCTCTCTAGCTCCACCCAGAATTTCTTCAGAGCATGGTTGCTTATGTTGCTAATTGATCTTTGCATTTCCAGCATGTGTGTTAACACAGTAAGACTATACAGTTGGCACCAGTAATTGCTCATGCAATGAGTGAATGGTCCCTACATGCCAGATTCTATTTATCATTTTACTTATCTTTATTCTTTAGACTAAAATTTTATAAGTAGAATCTATCACTGGGGTTTCCCAGGTGGCTCAGTAGTAAAGAATCTGCTTGCCAATGCAGGAGATGCAAGAGACATGGGTTTGATCACTGGGTGGGAAAGAGCCCCTAGAGTAGGAAATGGCAACCCACTCCAGTATTTCTTGCCTGGAAAATTCTGGGGACAGAAGATTCCTGACAGGCTACAGTCCATGGGGGCACAAAGAGGCAGACATGACTGAGCGACTGAGCACACACACAAACACACATCTATTACTGAGTACTCAGTTTTTCAGAATACTGCTAGGTCAAATGTTAAATAGGTAAACATAAGTAAGAAAATATGAGAATCAGGGTAAACATGAACAAAGCCTGTACCACATATTTCTAAACTTACACTGCTACTCGTCAGTGACTTTTTTTTTAATTTATTTTAATTGGAGGCTAATTACTTTAAAATATTGTGGTGCTTTTTGCCATACATTCACATGAATCAGCCATGGGTGTACATGTGTTCCCCATCCTGAACCTCCCTCCCGCCTCCCTCCCCATCCTATCCCTCAGGGTCATCCCAGTGCACCACCCCTGAGCACCCTGTCTCATGCATGGAACCTGGACTGGTGATCTGTTTCACATATGATAATATACATGTTTCAATGCTATTCTCTCAAATCATCCCACTCTTGCCTTCTCCCACAGAGACCAATAGTCTGTTCTTTACAGCTGTGTCTCTTTTGCTGTCTCACATGTAGGGTCATCATTACCACCTTTCTAAATTCCATGTATATGCATTGATATACTGTATTGGTGTTCTTCTTTCTAACCTACTTCACTCTGTATAATAGGTTCCAGTTTCATCCATTTCATTAGAACTGATTCGAATGCATTCTTTTTAATAGCTGAGTAATATTCCATCATGTACCACAGCTTTATTATCCATTAGTCTGCCGATGGACATCTGAGTTGCTTCCATGTCCTGGCTATTGTAAACAGTGCTGTGATGAACACTGGGGTACATGTGTCTCTTTCAATTCTGGTTTCCTCGGTGTGTATGCCCAGCAGTGGGATTGCTGGGTCATATGGCAATTCTATTTCCAGTTTTTCAAGAAATCTCCATACTGTTCTCCATAGTGGCTGTGCTAGTTTGCATTCTGACCAACAGTGTAAGAGGGTTTCTTTTTATCTGCACCCTCTCCAGCATTTATTGTTTGGAGACTTTTTGATAGCAGCCATTCTGACCGGCTCGAGATGTTACCTCATTGTGGTTTTGATTTGTATTTCTCTGATCATGAGTGATGTTGAACATCTTTTCATGTGTTTGTTAGCCATCTGTATGTCTTCTTTGAAGAAATGTCTGTTTAGTTCTTTGGCCCATTTTTTGATTGGGTTGTTTATTTTTCTGGAATTGAGCTGCAGGAACTGATTGTATATTTTTGAGATGAGTTGTTTGTCAGTTGCTTCATTTGCTATTATTTTCTCCCATCCTGAAGACTGTCTTTTCACCTTGCTTATAGTTTCCTTTGTTGTGCAAAAGCTTTTAAGTTTAATTAGGTCCCATTTGTTTATTTTTGCTTTTATTTCCATTACGCTGGGAGGTGGATCATAGAGGATCCTGCTATAATTTACATCAGAGTGTTTTGCTTATGTTTTTCTCTAGGAGTTTTATAGTTTCTGGTCTTACATTTAGATCTTTAATCCATTTTAAGTTTATTTTTGTGTATGGTGTTTGAAAGTATTCTAGTTTCATTCTATACAAGTGGTTGACCAGTTTTCCCAGCACCACTTGCTTTTGAAGTCGAAATTGTTCTCTCTGAAAAACTTTATTGATAGACATTTATGTTACATGTTGTTATTCAGTCACTCAGTCATGTCCTACTCTTTGCAACCCCATGGACTGTGGCATGCCAGGCTTCCCTGTCCTTCACTATCTCCTGGAGTTTGCTCAAATTCATGTCCACTGGGTTGGTGATGCTATCTAACCATCTCATCCTCCAGTGCACTCTTCTCCTGCCTTCAATCTTTCCCAGCACCAAGGTCTTTTCCAATGAGTCGGTTGTTTGCATCAGGTGGCCAAAGTATTGGAATTTCACTTCAGCGTCAGTTCTTCCAATGAATATTTAGGGTTTATTTCCTTTAGGATTGACTAGTTTGATCTCCTTGCTATCCAAGGGATTCTCAAGAGTCTTTTCCAGTACCACAGTTCAAAAACATCCATTTTTTAGCTTTCAGACTTCTTTATGGTCCAACTCTCACATCCGTACATGACTACTGAAAAAACAATAGTTTTGACTGTAAGGACCTTTGTTGATGAAATAATATCTCTGCTTTTTAATATGCTATCTAGGTTTGTCATAGCTTTTTTTCAGAGGAGCATGCATCTTTTAATTTCATGGCTGCGGTCACCATCTGCAGTAATTTTTGAACCCAAGAAAATAATATCTGTCACCGCTTCCTCTTTTCCCCCTTCTGTTTGCCATGATGTGATGGGGCCAGATGCCATGATCTTAGCTTTTAGAATGTTGAGTTTTAAACCAGCTTTTTCTCTCTTCCTCCCTCATTAAGAGGCTCTTAGTTCCTCTTCACTTCCTGCCATTAGAGTGGGATCATCTGCATATCTGAGTTTGTTGGTATTTCTTCCAACAATCTTGATTCCAGCTTGTGCTTCATCCAGGCGAGCATCTTGCTTGATGTACTCTGCATATAAGTTAAATAAACAGAGTTAAATATACATGTAAATATTACATAATAATATGTGACAAGTTTTCTTTAGTATATTAGTTAATACAAGGCACATTTTGTTGAAAAAGTCTGTATACTTATTGTTGATTTCTCCAAGTGGTGCAACTAGTAGCCCAGCTCATATTGAATTCATCCTTTATCACCAATTTCTACATTATTCTCAAGCCATTATTTTATAATGATAAATATTAAATGTCAAGTGATAATTCTAACATATTAAAAATCATTAAATATGGTGTAAACCTAGAAATAATAGTTATTTTCTATCCATTATTTAGAGAAAAATTTTAAATTGAAGGCCTGCAGTATTTTTAAAATAAGATCTTCACTATCATTGAATACAAGCACTGGTCCAAAGACATATGATTCAGTTCCTGTTGATTTCTCTTGCATGCATGCTATGTCACTTCAGTCACGTCCGATTTTTTGCAGCCCTATGGACTGTAGCCTGCCAGGCTTCTCTGTCCACAGGAGATTCTCCAGGCAAGAATACTGGAGTGGGTTGCCATGCCCTCCTCCAGGGGATCTTCCTGACCCAGGGATTGAACCTGTGTATCTTAAGTCTCCTGCATTTTCAGGAAATAAATCCAGGATTTTTGGTTATTTTCAATAAATTTGTACATGGGTTGTCATATCAAATTCATAAAGTGTTTTTTTTTCCTTTTTACATAACAGTCTTACAGGGAGTCTTAGCAATAATTAAACTTTCTTCTCTCCCTTTCTCCCTATCTCATTGCATTAAGGACTTATTAAAATCTTTATGGAATACTATAGTATATATTCAAAATGATCAAATACAAATGTTACGATTTACACCATTTTTCTCCTTCAGATTGCTTTGTAAACAAAATTAGAAAGAATATTTTTGTTTACAAATAAATTTTTGAAATTGGAGGACTGAGGTTTTAATGTTTACAGCCAGGGTAACTGCCCACAGTAATTTAATAGCATATATAATTAATTCTGTGCAACTTTTGATGTGGGTTTTTCCTTGTATTCATTTCTGTTTGTTTTTGGCTATAGAACTTAATTCATTGAACCAATTCCCATTAAAAAAGTTCACTCAAAGAGCATCTTTGATTGCCAGACACATAATTTTATAAAATTTATACCCTTAAAGATGAAAATGACTCAATATGTTGATTGGCTAAGCTTAGTCAAACAGGAGAGAGCTGTTTGAAACATTTTACAAATACCTTTTCTTTGTTGATTCCTGCAAATAACCTACTGGTATTGTTACTTAGAAAGCAATGAAAAATAATAAAGAAGACATTTTTAAACTACTGAATTTAATCACTCAGTTTTGTAAATTTAAAAAATGACTTATAAATATGAACTGCAGTTTTTTAAAGATATTTCTGTTTTATTTTCTTTAGTGCATGTAAAATAATTGAATGCAAAAAAAAATGAGAGGGGGTGTTAATATATGACTTCTCTTTCTTATCTAATTGCTTCATTACCTTATTTCCTTCCCTGAGACAATATTATTAACGATTGAAATATATTTTTATACCCCCAAATTCTCTACTAATTCTACTTTATCTACTAGATTTTATTGTTATTATTCAGTCGCTCAGTCATGTCTTGACTCTTTGCAACTCCATGGACTGTAGCACGCCAGGCTTCCCTGTCCTTTACTGTCTCCCACAGTTTGCTCAAACTCATATCCATTGAGTCGACGATCCCATCCAACCATGTCATCCTTTGTCACCCACTTCTCCTCCTGCCTTCAGTCTTTCCCCGTATCAGGGAAAAGGAAAGATACATCCATCTACTACATAAGTGACATTATTATTTGCATTCCATGGTGGCTCAGATGGTAAAGCATCTGCCTACAATGCGGGAGACCTGGGTTCAATCCCTGGGTTGAGAAGATCTCCTGGAGAAGGAAATGGCAACCCACTCCAGTATTCTTGCCTGGAAAATCCCATGGATGAAGGAGCCTGGTGTGCTACAGTTCATGCGGTCGCAAAGAGTCAGACATGACTGAGCGACTTCACTTCACTTCACTTCATATAAGTTTTAGAAATGCAGGAATATATAAGAAAGTGCATAAAAATCACCAATAATTTCATATCAAGAATCTTAACTACTGCTAATGTTTCACATATTTACTTTTGGTCATTTTTCTCTGTGATTATTTGCATATAAGAATTTTTAACATACAAAATTATTATTGCATAATCTATAGAGTTTATATTATGTTTTAAGTTAAAACTCTTTCATAAATATTTTGCTATATATATACATACATTATGGGAAAAAATCTCTCTTAAAAATGAGTCTCATTATTTTGTGGCATAACTGTGCAATATTTTCTCTATCCTCCCAGAGGAGAAAATCAACACTTGGGGAAATTAGTAGTTTTTTATGTATATGACCCTGACTAGAGTACTTGATAGAAAGAAAAGAGAAATGAACATGTACTGAATTTAGCCTTCTTAGCAAAAATGATCACATAAATGACCTTAATGGTAAAGGATAATAAATGCATTGTTCAGAACATCCAATATACTACTTTTCCTTGTTCTAAAGTAAACTCCAGGAGTTGGTAAGGCCTGGCATGCTGCAGTCCATAGGGTCGCAAAGAGTCGGACACAACTGAGTGACTGAACTGAACTGAAATGAACTGAAAAGGAAAGTGAAATCATATTGACCAGATGTATATGTTTATATCATAACTGTTCTATTTGGTTAATCATTCTTAGAAAACTTTCTATAAAATCAGATGAATTTAATGTATAAGACCCATTAGTGGATGTTGAATGAGATGAAAGTAAATGTCACACCATTTTTGTCTTTTCTTGGATTTCAAAAGTTATATGGAAAGTGAGACATTAACTCTTAAAATTTTAAAAGTAGGCCACAATTTAAGGATAACTTAACTTTCCTGGTTCTATAAATTCAAGATTACAAAAGATCAAGAAACGTGGAGCTTGACATATGGTTAGAGACCTAGCTAATTGCGGCACCAGCATTGAAATTCTAGTCTATATGACTCAGTCTCCTTTAGGACTGCCTCAAGAGCATTCCTAAATGACCAGTTTACTCCTCATCTTTACTACCTTACTTCCCAATCTAACCACAGCTCTATCCAGTCACTGCTTTTATTTACTTCTCTATCCTTTAATTTGTACCTACTCTCACCATTATGTTATTAGATAAAATTTCTTCTATTTGCAAAGGCAGATATTTGTATTTATTAAGAAATATAATAGAATGATCTTTCTTTCTTTTTCTATTCATTCATCTTTACGAAGAATGTTTATTGAGTGCTTCCTTAAGACTGTGTGCTTTAAGCCACCTTTATGAAATTTATATTCTCAGAAGGGGATAAATATTGAATAACTAATTACATAATTATTCATTATTAATTTATGTCAAATGCAACAAAGATGATGGATGGGGTGGTGTTAAGTATGCTGGCATCTATCAGAGAGAAATAACATGGTCAAGGAGTGAAAGAATCTATATGATATTGTCATGCTTTTTGTTGTTATTCAGTCACTAAGTCATGTCCAACTCTTTGCAACCTTCTGGACCATGGCATGCTAGACTTTCCTGCCCTTCACTGTCTTCTGGAGTTGCTTTCCTGAATCTTTGATGCCATCCAACCATCTCATCTTCTGTTGCCCCCTTCTCCTCCTGCCCTAAATCTTTCACAGCATCACGGTATTTTCCAATGAGTCAGCTCTTTGCATAAGGTGGACAAAGTATTGTTATTCTTTAGAATTTAGGTTTTAATGCTTTTTTAATAAATGATTATATACCATGAATATTTATAATGAGTATACACACACTCACATAATGAGTTTGGAGTGGTGACTGCTTCCTCTCAACCATTCAGATATGTATTGCATGCATGCTAAGTTGCTTCAGACATATTCAACTCTTTGCAACCCTGTGCACCATAGCCCACTAGACTCCTCTGTCCATGGGTTTCTCTAGGCAAGAATACTGGAGTGGGTAGCCATTTCCTCCTCCAGGGGATCTTCCTGACCCAAGGATTATACCTGGGTCTCTTACCTCTCCTGCATTGGCAGACAGGTTCTTTACCACTAGCTCCACCTGGGAAACCATCAAATATGTATTAGTTTAGCTCAAAATGTGAACTATAGAGAAATAGATAACAAACGTTGGCTTCTATTAAAGATAAAAAAGTTTTTGATAGTAATATATTCACATGCTTAAAAAATGTTTTGGCAAAAACATCAAACAATTGTTGAGCTTTTAAATGAATAATTTTAGAAATAAGGCCATTTGCAGAAACATGGATTGACCTAGAGATTATCATACTATGTGAAGTAAGTCAGAAAAAGGCAATGGCGCCACTTATACGTAAAACCTAAAATATGACACAAATGAACTTATCTATGAAACAGACTCAGACATGGATAACAAACTTGTAGTTGTCAAGAGAGAGGGAGGGTAGGATGGACAGAGTAGCAATTTGAGGTTTGTAGATGTAAACTATTTTATAAAAAATGGATAAACAATAAGATCTTGATGTATAGCACAGAGAACTGTATTCAATATCCTCTGATAAACTATACTGGAAAATAATATAAAAAAATGTATATATATATAATATATATAATAACTGAATCACTTTGCTATACAGCACAACATTGTAAGTCAAATATGCTTCAATAAAAAATGCTAAACTAAGTGAAACATTTTAGAAAAACATTTTACTTTTAGTATGCTTTTATTTTTTATACTGAAAAATAAGTTGTTAATGTAAAAATAATGGAAGTGTTTTGAATTATCATCTCCATTTCAGAAAAAGGTATCAAGTGATATGGACAAGATAGCAAATATTTTTTTAGTCATTTTTCTTAGAATGTTTTACAAATATAATTCCATTTTATTATCACAGTAAATTATTATTTTTATTTAGCAAGTTTCTTTTTAGGAATTTTTACTTGTATTATAGAAGATGTTTAGGCTGAGAATTAAAGAAGAGTTTAGGTATAATCACACAGCTAATTAATGGTTGGTGCCATGAAAATTCAAATAGTTCTATGGTGTAGTTCCAAAGCACATTGCTGTAACCATATACAGTTAAATTTTATTCACAGAATATCCTTAATGTCTCAGTGTAAATCTAGTTTTAATGACATCAATATTCAATTTTGGTAATTTAGGTATGATTTAAGCATTTGAAAGTTACATTTTACTGCTAATTATTCTTAGCTATTGGTTTGGATTCCTGTCCTGAACCACAGACTCCTAGCAGTGGGATTAAAATTGGAGACAGATACATGGTTGGTGATGTAGTATCCTTTCAGTGTGATCAAGGCTATTCTCTTCAGGTAGGTCTACTTTAAAATTTTAGCTTTGAATTTAATTACCCTTTCAGAATATTTTAGCAAATTAATGATTAATAATATAGAAGTTATAAAACAATACTTATCTCAGGCTGCATAATTAAACATTATTAAATCAAAAGGTATTCAATTTGTCAATGAGGTATTTGTGAGGGAAATTGCTGGAATGGACTAAATTGTTTTGTTTGCAAGTAATCAACGATGATTTTGAAATCAAAATAAATGTTTCCCTTTCTCTCTGTACACATAAGATGTAAAAATTGAACTCCTAGATTTTCAGAATTTTCAAATAAAAATGAAAGTGCTACTTAAAGCATTAAATAAAGCTTCCATGATAATAAATTCCCCAGATTCATAAAAAAATGACTACAAATAAGTTTTGCTAAAACTATGGAGTTACAATGTAAATTATCAATTTATGTGTTTATATTAATCTTTTGCAAGTTTTTTAAATGGTCTGAATTTATGGCCTCATAAAAATCTCCCTAAAGCATAGACCTATTAAGAAATTAAGGAAAAAAAAATGAGACAGAAACTATTTCCCATGTTAAATCAATAAATTTCTTAGAGGAAATAAAATTTAAAATGAATGATTTATAGTCTTTAAACTTTTATCCCAAATTATTAGTCTCAGTAGAACATTAAGTTTTTCTAGACTCTGTATAAATTTAATATACTTTAGTTGACTTTTCATATTTTTATAATAGAATTTTATAATCATTTTTATATATCTCACCTTGAATATTACAGCACTTTATTGTAAACCACTATATATATGGCCATTTCCCTTTTGTAATTATTGCAGTACCTTAGTAGAACATGTTTTGGTAGAACAATGTTAAAACAATTTTAATGTGATATAGAGTCTTAATTTTTCTACCAAAATCTTATTTTTTTTACATTTTAACACAAGTGTATATAATTACCTTCCTTGTTTTAAGTCACACTAAGATTTTCAATAGTATTAAATATATTACAATGCAATATATTGTTTTCATAAGTATCATTCACTATCCTATGTTATATTTAGACTTTTAAAAATGTGTACTGAACTGCTCTGTCTTGTTTATATAGGGCCATTCTCATATTACATGCATGCCTGGACCTGTAAGAAGATGGAATTATCCAATCCCAATTTGTTTGGGTGAGTTAAAGGACTATAAATTATTTATTAGATATTTTAAAGATACACCTTGTATATGTTGTTTTTCAAACATAAAGTTTGCCTTTTGCAGGTTTTATGAAAGTTATATTCCCAGGTAAATGTTTCAATTTTTTTTCAAATTTTAAAGTTTTACATTTTTTGGTCCCAAAGTAATTATCAATGTATGGCTTAAAACTACAAATTGAGAAACGGTATTAGGTTTTCTGATTCCCAGAGAGTTTTCTCAGTATAATATTGTAGAACTACTCATACTCATAGATCAGGAAAACAAGTAAATATTCTATTTCTTACTCTTGAGCCAAAATAAGTAAGAAAGCTAGAGTCTACCAAAGGGAGCATGACACCCCATGAGATGTATGATGTATCAAAAGAATACTTGAGACTTCAAAATTTGAACCCAAATATTTACCCTAATTTAATGCAGCTTCCAGTTATTTCTATCTACCTTAATTTTTTTTTTCATTTTTAAGATTCTGGTGTCTGTATGCTACCATTAATATTCTGGGCTCTATAGAGTATGAAAAGAAAGTGTGAGTTATGATTTCCATCATTAAAACATGATTTGTAGAAATAAATGAAATGAAATAGGAGAGTGATTTAGTGTTTAATGCCATTGAATACCTGATGGAATTTAAGAAAGATGAGAATGGTGTTGACTGAAGTCATTGGGAAATATAGTCAGTCAATAAAATTTACAAAGGGTATTGAATGGCAGATGTAATTAAATAAATGAAGAAGATTACCCTTTCACAGTGAACAAACCTGTAATATATTAATTTCCTTGGGCTAGTGTAACAAAATGCTATAGACTAAATGACTTCAATGACAGAAATTTATTTTGTCATATTTCTAGAAGCTAGAAGTTCAAGGTCAAGGTGGTGGCAGGGTTGTATTTTTGGAGTACCTCTTTCCTTGACTTGTAGAAGATGATCTTCTCCCTCTATCTTGACATGGCCTTTTCACTGTGAGGGAGCTCCCTGATAGTACACCGGTACTATTAGATTAGAGCTCCCTACCCTCATGACTTTATTTAACTTTAACTATCTCCTTAAAAGAGATATCACTTATCTCCAAATGCAGTCACATTTGGGAGTTAGGGCTTTAACATGTGAATATTAGGAGGACACAATTCAGTCTGTGATGCCTATGTGCCATATGCACAATTTTTGTTAGAGAGTACTGGAAATTAATGTTTGAGTAAAGATGCCTTTTATTGACAAACAATAATAAAAGCATTCAGACTTTAGGTTGGATGACAATTTTGGAAGGATTTATTTCTTTAGGTGTTATAAATAATTTATGCATATAATACCAATTACAAATTACATATATACATAAAGTAACTATTACAAAAAATTATATATATGCAGATGATGTCATTTATGTAAGTGTTATGAATGTGGGCTATGTATATATCCAATTAAGTATAAAATTGAGATGATAAAGATAAAAATTATATATATATATATATATATATATTTTGCTGATATGAAAGCAGAGAGTTTTGGTCTCTTATTCATTACTGTCCTTTACTGCCAAGAACAGTTAGTATCTTAAGTACATATCCAATAAATATTGTTGAGTGAACAAATTAAAGTTTTGAGATTCTACAGTATGTATAGTTTTTATAATGTCTTTCTTGGCATTCACTTAGAAATATTTTCTCCATCATAGCATGTTTCCAAAAATTTTATTTTTTAAATGGCTTTATAGCACATCAGTTCAGTTCAGTTCAGTTCAGTTCAGTCGCTCAGTCATGTCTGACTCTTTGCGACCCCATGAATCGCAGCACGCCAGGCCTCCCTGTCCATCACCAACTCCTGGAATTCACTCAGACTCACGTCCATCGAGTCAGTGATGCCATCCAGCCATCTCATCCTCGGTCGTCCCCTTCTCCTCCTGCCCCAAGTCCCTCCCAGCATCAAAGTCTTTTCCAATGAGTCAACTCTTTGCATGAGGTGGCCAAAGTACTGGAGTTTCAGCTTTAGCATCATTCCTTCCAAAGAAATCCCAGTGCTGATCTCCTTCAGAATGGACTGGTTGGATATCCTTGCAGTCCAAGGGACTCTCAAGAGTCTTCTCCAACACCACGGTTCAAAGGCATCAATTCTTCGGCGCTCAGCCTTCTTCACAGTCCAACTCTCACATCCATACATGACTACTGGAAAAACCATAGCCTTGAGTAGACGGACCTTAGTCGGCAAAGTAATGTCTCTGCTTTTGAATATGCTGTCTAGGTTGGTCATAACTTTTCTTCCAAGGGGTAAGCGTCCATAGCATAGTCTAATTTGTATAGTTATTCTCTTTTGTTAGCTTAGTTTTTTGTCTTTTTGATATACGTTTATACACCTTTAGTTCACATTTATACATTTATACACATTTCTTTTAAAGTGTTCTTCACATGCCTTCTTGCAGATACCTTATTGTTTACTTAGGATCTTACATGAGTAGATTAATTTTGTTATTGAATAACTATTTAAAAATTCTACAAATATCAAATTGCTTTAGAAAGTTGTATCAATTTAAATATCACTCAGTTATGATATGGTAATTTCCATTTTGCTGTAGTAGTAGCTTCGGTTATTACTCTTAACAAATTGCTTAGTTTTTAGGTAAATATTGTGTTTTGATTAAATTTATATTCCATTGAATATTTTTAACAAGGGAAGTATTAGATGGAAATGATATTTCAATAAAATTAAACTAGAAATTTTAAATTTATATAGGCTAAATTTGTATGAAACTATTAAATACTGATCATATTTTGATGTGCAATGTATCTACATTTTAATTTCAGCTAAGGTGCAATAGCTTTGCACGGCAAGTATATTATTCTGTTTGCTTATCTGTTGTATGGAATAGTAATAGGCCCATTATGAGAACGAAATGAGAGAACACATTAAAATATTTAACACCAAACCTGAAATACACAGGGTGTCCACAGTGGTATTATAATGAGAAATATGCAACAACTTAAGCGTCCAATAATGGGAAAAGGGGAAGTGAACATTATAATGGAATATTTAATAACATGAACAAAGTTTACAATATGTAGTCAAATATAAAAATTCTTAAAGTGATTCTCAGTATCATCCTGTTTTCTTTATATATGTAGTGTATAAACACACATGCATGAATGTATGCTTTTCTGCAGAGAAATAAAGAATTATAAAGGTAGACAGGTTATCTATGGGTAGTGGAATTCCAGAGCACTGTTATTTATTTTCTACTCAATTTTTATATTTTATAAATTTTGGACAGTAAACTTATACCATATTTGACAAAATGTTAGAATTGATATCATGACTATATTTTAAGGAGAAACTGAAGGCAAGAGGCTGATTCAGAGAATGCCTTAAAACTGTAGTCATTAGGCCTCAAGGTTACAATCTCATAAACTGAAAAATAAACAGTCAGCCAGATATTGTAGTAGAAGAAAGGAAAAATCACTAGAGATTTCTACGTAATAGAGATAAATCTGAAGGAAAAATCAAAGATGATTTTATCTTGGAGGACTATGCTGTTGTTGTGTCCTTAAGAAAAAAGCCTATAATAGGGCTCAAAAGAGTCTCCTATGAAACGGCTGGTGAAGCACAGTGTTGTCATTAAGGCCTAGGTGTGCATGAGCTTGCAGAGTCACTGAGAAAATAGGCAGGGGTGTGGACCTGAAGGCAGATGCAGTGTTTGTATTCTTGTTTTCATGGTTTGTTACTATTTTTCTTTCTCTTTCACTATCTGTTTTTTGTATTCTTTCTTTCTTCCTTCTCTGATTTTGAGATTTACACTCTAGCAATGTGGGCAATGCAGAGGACAGGATTTTGCGATCATTTCTAAAGAGATGGAAAGTAGTAGAATTACAGGGACAGGGAGTAACTCAAACACTTGAGATTGTGAAGGCAAGAAAGCAAAAGAGAGTCCTTGTGTTCTTTCACTTAAAATTCAGAATAAAGCAAAACAAATATACAATTGCATTCTTTCCAAGAACTTTAAAAGTACTTTTGATTGGCCAAAATATTGTCTCTATAATTCCCAATTATTGGATTGTATAATAAATATATGTAGATAATCAAATTTTAGGAAAATTAATTGGTAAACATTAATGGTTTATATATGTTGAAAACTGTTCTGGTTTAAAGATGGATGAGCTGAGATTTGAGAAGGGTGGAAAATATACAGGTGTATTACACAGTGATAATTACAACTTTTAAAGAAAGGTTGACATGCAGATTAACTACAAGGTTATATATATCCCCTTAGTAAAATCTGCTTGATACATAATTTATTCAGCTCACATAGCTAAAGATAGCTATCAAACTAGCTACCAATATCACATAGAACATTAATAAACTTTCTACTGAATTTGCCTTTATGATCTATAAGCTGAAGTTTGAATATATCTATTTGTTGCTGTTCATAATAATAAATGAATGAAGTTGCAGGTACTTTTACAGGTAACTTTCTAACCTGATGTGCAATCATGAAACCTGATTCTTCAACCAACAACTGAGATGTGTATTTTAGTCCTTCTGTGACAAAAGGATGAAAATGTACACTAAGAGGAAAGAATTAGCTTCTAGACTGCAGTTCTCTTATTACATGTTAAATAATTCTATATAATCATGTAAAATTAAAACTTGGGTAATTATCTGTTCTTATAGTTTATGGTTAGCTCATTTATAATAAATCAGAATAATAGGGACTCTAAAAAAGTATAAATTTATCCCAAAATTCTCAAATATGGGGGCATCCTTTTACTTATGTTATACTCCCCTATTTTTTATCTAGATTATTTTAGGATAAAGTGAGGCCATATCTTACGGTCTGTGAATCCCTTGCATATTATCAATAGAAACCAGTATTTTACTTAAAAACTTTTAGCCTTCTCACAAAAATAGGAAAAGAGGAAGACTGGGAAATGAAACTCTCCTCACTACAATACTTAGAATGAGTGTTGCTGGCTTGATTTTATTCTAAATTGTATCATCTTTTGAATGAATCAAAACATTTCTAGATGTACTTTGGATCAGAAATGTACTGCTCACTATGGAAAAGGATCTGTGCTTCTTGTTTGATTGTATTCACTGCACATGAACTACTCTTCTCTGTTCAGTAATTGATTTAGCTTGTATTTACAGCTGAGGAAGGAAATACATTATCCTTTTATGTATTTTACAAAGTGCCTTCTCAGTTGATTATATTTGAATACTGGTATGTGGTGAATTAGATTGAAAATATTCAAATTTGTATCAGTTTTAACTCAGAAACTTGATTCATACTCAAAATGATTTCAGTCTGTTTTTAATACAAAAAAGTACTTTGGCTTAAGTGGGACCTCAATTCTCTTGCAGCTCAGTGTGGTGGTGCAATGTCAGATTTCAGTGGTGTGATCCTCAGCCCTGGGTTTCCTGGAAACTACCCCAGCAGTTTAGATTGCACGTGGACAATAAAGCTGCCCATAGGTTTTGGTATGTATATTAAAAACACATGAAAGAGTTTTTTATATTATTAATTCATCCTTTAGAAAATATCAAAGTGTAATAAGAGCTTAATGAAATATTCACAAATTATAGTTTACTTTGTGATTACATGTGCTTCACTTGGAGTTCTTGGATAATTGAAAGAATATGGGCGTTTTTAAATTTTATAGGTAGTTGATAAATAGAAAAACCATGATATTTTCCAGACAATATGTATGAATATAGCCTGACTTAGATGTGTGTAGTAGTGATAAATGCAACATGATTTTCATGTATTTTGTTTTTATAACTCTCTTCTACTTGTAGCCAAGTAGTACATAGAAAAATTATTTTCTGATAATCTATTGAATGCAATATTCATTGTAAATAAATAAGTTTTATACATTTTAAAAGTAGTACAGTTTTTCTACTGTAAGATTTAAATACCCATGTTGATGTAATAATACCTTTCTAATTCTAATAATATAATTCCCAGTGTTCATATATATAGCATTAAATATATATAATACATTTAAAAATAAATTATTTCCCTCCTGTATCACTAACATATTCTCTTGCAGCTACTTCATATCCCACTAGTCTATAAATGCATAAATAGCAGTGTTAGATTGGGGATAGATTTATTCATTAAATCACAGTAGAATAACATGTAGATACTCCTTGAAATACAAACCTAGTATATTTAGAGTTAAGATATTCTGTATTATCTCACTTATTGAGAATGAAAGTAAAAGTCGCTCAGTCATGTCAGATTGTTTGTGACCCCATGGACTATACAAACCATGGAATTCTCCAGGCCAGAATACTGGAGTCGGTAACCTTTCCCTTCTCCAGAAGATCTTCCCAACCCAGGGATCAAGCCCAGGTCTGCCACATTGTAGGCAGATTCTTTACCAGCTGAGCCACAAGAGAACCCCCAAGAATGCTGGAGTGGGTAGCCTATCTATTCGCCAGCAGATCTTCCCATCCTAGGAATTGAACCAGGATCTCCTGCATTGCAGGCAGATTCTTTACCAACTGAGCTATCACAGAAGCCCAACTCACTTATTAGATGCTTCATTTACCCAATGGTTTTCCAGGTTGCACTGGTGGTAAGGAACCTGTCTGTCCATGCTGGAGACGTGAGATGTGTGGGTTTGATCCCTGGGTTGGAAAGATCCCCTCGAGGAAGGCATGACAACCCACTCCAGTATTCTTGGCTGGAGAATCCCATGCACAGAGAAGTCAGGTGGGCTATGGTCCATAGAGTCACAAAGCGTCAGATACAACTGACTGCATGCTGCATGCATGCATTTACCCAAAAGCATCAATAGCCTCAGAATAGTAATTCATTAAGAACGTTTTACATAAATTAATAGAAACTGATAGTTTTGGAACTCTATACTGAGTATGTACATATCATACTCCAGGTATTTTGCTAAGTGCTAGGGATAGATGCATGGTAAAACAGACTATGCACTTTTTCCCAGTTGAGTTACAGTCATGATGAGGAGACAGATAGTCAGATATGCAATTGCAGTGAAGTAAATTAAAGAGTACAGGATTAAGCTTAGTACAGACATCCAACCTAGTCCAGGAAACACGAAAAAAGTTTTGCCAGAGGAAGTGATGCCTGAACTGTGGCTTTAAATGTAAGTAAGCCCAGAAAAGAGGGTCAGGCTGTGTGGAATACAAAAGAAATTGTAGGTAAACAGAATGACATATGGAAAACTGCAGATAACAAAGCTAAAGAAATTTAACAAACTTTTGCACTATGTGACTGGTTTGAAGTTTGGGGAGAATAGTAGGTCACTGAGAGAAGAATGCTGTGGAACTTTCTAATGATAATTATTTTAGCTCCAACATAGGAACACCCTTTAACTTGAAGTCATAGCCAAATTCTGTAACTTTTGATTGAAAGTGAATAGATGAATAATAGATTTGAAACAGTATGTTTATTCTTATATCTTTTACTAGCTACTTAAGAGGGCTCATCCCATGTTGCTTATGGAGATAAGTGAATTATTTTAAAATAAATTATTAGATATATTTGCAGTAGTGCCATATCATCATAGTTCTTGTTAATGCTTCATTTATTTTAAAAATTGTTTATTAAAACTTAAAAAGTATATGCATCTCTTTCTCTGTTTTAGAAATAAAAACAGGAGACTGTTTCTGATTTGACTACATTTAAGTTTTCCACTGTTTTCCTTGATATTGGTTACCTCAATATTGGTTCTAATGTATTTGACAAATAATTTATAAACATTAAAATAAAATTGAATACATATAAAGTTAAAGAAATATTTTTCTCATGTCTATGCAAATATTATTGATAATATAATGTGTGAAAAGATTACTGTGGGGAAATTTTTAGAAAAATATGTACTTCTTGTAGCTTCACATATTAAGCTAATCATGTTCAAACTTCTAAGAAGATTTTCTGTTTATCCAGAATGAATTTAATATTTTAAAGCATATTTTGAGTATTTCCCAAATTTATTTGTTCATAGAATTCTTTTTCCATGTATCAGAGGATTTGCATGTAACTGTTTCCAGGAACAAAATATGATTTGACTTGAAAACCTCACTAGTTATTAAGAGCAACAGCTCAACAGCCAGAGTATCTGACTTGTAATTTAAGCTTTTTTAGGATATTATGTAAGCTTAGAATAATATTGAGCTTCCCTGTGCCTCAGTTTCCTCATTCTCACAAGTAATCATGAGCATGAAATGTTAGCATATAAAAAACTTAAAATAGTGCCTTGTGAAAGGAAAACACAAAAAATATCAAATTTTATTACTAACAAGTTGAAGAATGGTAGTTGTGAAAACAAAACATAAAATTCAATAAAAATTGAATATTAATTGAATTAGGAGAACATACCTCTTTAAGGTCACCAACTCAATGGACATGAGTTTGAGCAAACTCTGAAAGATGGTGAAGAACAGGGAAACCTGGCACGCTGCCATCCATGGGGTCACAGAGAGTCCGACATGACTGAGTGACTGAACAACAACCTCAATGAGACTTTTTATTTTTTCTACCCCAAAGGCATTTCACCATCCCATATTTTAGTTATGTTTATAAAGAAATTATTTTGTAATATAGCAAATAACAATGACCCCTAGATTTTATCACAAATATAATATAACATTTGGCATTACCTTCTGACAAGAAAATACTAAAACAGCATACTGAAAATTACATGCCTCAAAATGATATTTTCGAGAAGTAGATTTATCCCCTGTATGTGACTGATTTCTAACACAGTCGTGAAATCTGATTATGTTAATATATAAAACTTTGCAATCGTATTTTGCCCTCAAATTGGCCTTTTACAAAATAAAAATTATTGAGTGGCTTTTCATCTTTAAGAGTTGATTGATCTAATTTTAAATGGTATTAAAGAGCAAGAAAGCTACTTTCTTGATTAGTTTTGCTATGGTGACATTGTAGTAAAATGAGATTTTCCCATGTGACAAATTGTGGGCATTTGAGAGCAGTATTCTATTACTTTGAACTATAGCAAAGCTAATTGTTCTGAACAGACAGCAAACCCATGGCCCAGATCTTGACAGTATGCCTCTCAACCTAAATGGAAATATATCTTAACAACATTAGTGTGAATGTGTGTGTTTGTGTATATGCATGCACTTAATTTGGTAAAAAATAAATAAGTAGCATAATGTTTGTTTTTCTTCCTTAGGTGTCCATCTGCAGTTTGTAAATTTTTCTACAGAAACCATACATGATTATTTGGAAGTAAGAAGTGGATCCTCAGAAACTAGTACTGTTATTGGGCGACTTAGTGGTCCTCAAATACCATCTTCCCTGTTTAGCACAACCCATGAAACCAGCTTGTATTTTCACAGTGACTATTCACAAAACAAACAAGGGTTTCACATTGTATACCAAGGTGAGTGGAATAATACAAAATGAGAAATTATTTAGCCTCTAGACAGCTATTAGCAATCTAACTCTTAAGTATTTTCTAAGTTGTGTTTTAGAAAGAAAAAAGGAGCCTAACCAAGGCAAGCTTAAGTTAGGAAGAGTTTTAAATAATGCAGTTTTCAGGCAACCAAATGTGGGGAAATTATGTATTTTTGAGGCCTTACAAATTCTAACCATGAAAAAAGTATTTAATTCATTTTAATACACAATAAAATAAAACAAATCAAGGCTAGGCAGTCAGACAGGACATGGGGAAATGTAAGATTGAGTCTTTGCTTTCATATAAAAATGAGTATATTAAAAAGATATTTTGTGGTGCTCATCTACTATATGCAAAGTTATTTTCTTTTACTTTATAATGAAAGAATAACATAACATTCATTGATATCATTCTACTGCTTTGAGAATATGAAATAAATAAATACTTTGTCAATCATATTATATTAGGTCTATTTCCGATATAAGTCTGCTGCATGACCTTGAGCATGAATTTCATCCCTTTATAAGATAAAGCTTAGACTCTGGAAGACCTAGGCTTAAATGTGGATTCTCTATGTTCAGTCTTTAGTGATGTAGGGCATAAGTTCATTTTTTCATTTTCATAATAGAGTTAGTAAGAGTACATCCCAGATAAGTTGTTTTGAACTTTATGATGAAATGATTGTAAAATATTTACCATGTTGGTGGCTCAGAGGTTAAAGCATCTGCCTGCAATGCAGGAGACCTGGGTTTGATCCCTGGGTCAGGAAGATCCCCTGAAGAAGGAAATGGCAACCCACTCCAGTATTCTTGCCTGGAGAATCCCATGGACAGCAGAGCCTGGTGGGCTACAGTCCACGGGGTCACAAAGAGTCGGACACGACTGAGTGACCTCACTTTCACTTTGTATATCATTAGTAATTATTTAGTGTAGTTTTGTTTTGGTGTTTTCTGTTTTCGCTTTTTAATGTCAATTCAGATCTTAAAAGTCTGAAATTTAAAAGTAAATGTTTAAGTTATAATATTTATTCTAACAATGCAGTTCCAGTGATTGTAATATTCAATCAAAAGTAACAAACTTTAATTACATCACTGCCTTAATTATTAAAGGATTTAATGATCATGTGATTTTTAAAAAAATTAATTCAAGTTTTTCCTGATTTCTAGTTGATTCACAAGCAGGTGATACTTTTGGATATGAGTTCCACCAGAGCAGAGATCTTTGTGTTGTTCATTGATGTGTCTCAAGTGCCTAGAAGAGTAAGAGCACAATAAATATTTGCTGTATATACCTGAAAAGAAATTTAAGAGTAGTTAAATTTTGACTGTGTGGATCACAATAAACTGTGGAAAATTCTGAAAGAGATGAGAATACCAGGCCACCTGACCTGCCCCATAAGAAACCTGAATGCAGGTCAGGAAGCAACAGTTAGAACTTGACATGGAGCAATAGACTGGTTCCAAAGAGGAAAAGTCAAGGTTGTGTATTGTCACCCTGCTTATTTAACTTATACGCAGAGTACATCATAAGAAATGCTGAGCTGAATGAAGCACAAGCTGAAATCCAGATTGCCAGGAGAAATATCAAGCACCTCAGATATGCAGAGGACACCACCCTTATGGCAGAAAGTGAAGAAGAACTAAAGAGCCTCTTGATGAAAGTGAAAGAGAAGAATGAAAAAGTTGGCTTAAAGCTCAGTGTTCAGAAAACTTGAGATCATGGCATCGGGTCCCATCACTTCATGGGAAATAGATGGAGAAACAGTGGAAACAGTGTCAGACTTTATTTTTGGGGGCTCCAAAATCACTGCAGATGGTGACTGCAGCCATGAAATTAAAAGATGCATATTCCTTGGAAGGAAAGTTATGCCCAATCTAGATACCATATAAAAAAGCAGAGACATTGCTTTGCCAACAAGGGTCTGTCTAGTCAAAAGTATGGTTTTTCCAGGAATCATGTATAGATGTGAGAGTTGAACTATAAAGAAATCTGAGTGCTGAAGAATTGATGCTTTTGAACTGTGTTGTTGGAGAAGACTCTTGAGAGTCCCTTGGACTGCAAGGATATCCAACCAGTCCATCCTAAACGAGATCAGTCCTGAGTGTTCATTGGAAGGACTGATGCTGAAGCTGAAACTCCAATAGTTTGGCCACCTGATGTGAAGAGCTGACTCATTTGAAAAGACCTTGATGCTGGGAAAGGTTGAGGACAGGAGGAGAAGGGAATGACAGAGATTGAGATGATTGGATGGCATCACCAACTCAATGGACATGAATTTGCATGAACTCTGGGAGTTGGTGACGGACAGGGAGGCCTGGCATGCTGCAGTCTATGGGGTCGCAAAGAGTCAGATAAGACTGAGTGACTGAACTGAACTGAAAATAGACGTAACATCCAACTGCACATGGGTCTCAGTGATTACAGTTTAGCTTAGGCTTGCAAACATAATTTAATAGTACCACATATCATCCTGTATATAAAACAGAAAATCATAACTGTCACATTTCTATACAAAATGTACTGTATTCCTGAGGAAATTAATTTCAGAAACTTCTAGGAAACTGATTGAGTTTCTTCTTTGCATCTAGAAGGCTCAGGAGTATATTTGTGGTTCTTCTCTAACAAGTGTAGAGGGCCTTATGCTAAGCACTTTGCTATTGACTTTAAACCTGACTTCATCTTCTTTCCATGCCCTCATTTTCCTTTGGCCTTTCAGAGCAATATTATTATTTGAATGTGAAAAAACTAGAATTTGAACATTTTTTATTGCATTTTTCAGTCAATGTGTTCTTGAAAAAAATCTTTATTTGCATAAAAAATAAAAATATATAGCATTTGTTACTTTTACTTATATAATATTAATATTATTAACATGAGCCATCATGTATAGCAATGATCACTAGATATTATTTGTGAATTCTGTTGAATTTTAAAATTATCTCTTCTTTTACTGAGTTTATATTTTTAAGCTGATGACATTTTTTGAAAAGTTAATACAGATTCACAGAATCAATGTTATTTTTACATAAGTTTGTGATGCAACTTTCAAAACATTCTGAATATTGGAAGAATGAATTGTATATAATTAATGATAAGTATACTCTTCTACTAAAGGACTTGGTTCCACATTAATGCTATTACTGGCAACATTTAGGGTTTAGGTCTTGTATTATATATGATATTAGGATGAGAACTTTTTCCTGATCTTTTAAAATGTATTTCCTATACATCCGTATTAAACTAAAAAGCATAGAAAGGTGAAATGTATAAATTATCACAGGATCATGCAGGCATCTATGAGTTTTATTATATTCAAGATAATCCAGCCAACTAAACTTATCATAGACAACATTTCACAAAACATTTGGAAAAGGTCATTCCAATCCTAAAGAAAGGCAATGTCAATGAATGCTCAAACTACCGCACAATTGCACTCATCTCACACGATAGTAGAGTAATGCTCAAAATTCTCCAAGCCAGGCTTCAGCAATACGTGAACCATGAACTTCCAGACGTTCAAGCTGGTTTTAGAAAAGGCAGAGGAACCAGAGATCAAATTGCCAACATCCACTGGATCATCGAGAAAGCAAGAGAGTTCCAGAAAAACATCTATTTCTGCTTTATTGACTATGCCAAAGCCTTTGACTGTGTGGATCACAATAAACTGTGGAAAATTCTTAAAGAGATGGGAATACCAGACCACCTGGCCTGCCTCTTGAGAAACCTGAATGCAGTTCAGGAAGCAACAATTAGAACTGGACATGGAACAACAGACTGGTTTCAAAGAGGAAAGGGAGTATGCCAAGGCTGTATATTTTCACCCTGCTTATTTAACTTATACACAGAGTACATCATGAGAAATGCTGGGCTGGATGAAGCACAAGCTGGAATCAAGATTGCCAGGAGAAATATCAATAACCTCAGATATGCAAATGATACCACCCTCATGGCAAAAAGTCAAGAAGAACTAAAGAGCCTCTTGATGAAAGTGAAAGAGGAGAGTGAAAAAGTTGGCTTAAACATCAACATTCAGAACACTAAGTCATGGCATCTGGTCCCATCACTTCATGGCAAATAGATGGGGAAACAGTGGAAACAGTGTCAGACTTTATTTTTTTTTGGGGGGGGGGGCTCCAAAATCACTGCAGATGGTGCCTGCAGCCATGAAATTAAGATGCTTACTTCTTGGAATGAAAGTTATGACCAACCTAGACAGCATATTCAAAAGCAGAGGCATTAGTTTGTCAACAAAGTTCTGTCTAGTCAAGGCTATGGTTTTTCCAGTAATCATGTATGGATGTGAGAGTTGGACTATAAAGAAAGCTGAGCACCGAAGAATGGATGCTTTTGAACTGTGGTGTTGGAGAAGACTCTTGAGAGTTCCTTGGACTACAAGGAGATCCAACCAGTCCATCCTAAAGGTGATCAGTCCTCAGTGTTCATTGGAAGAACTGATATTGAAGCTGAAACTCCAGTACTTTGGCCACCTGATGTGAAGAGCTGACTCATTTGAAAAGACACTGATTTTCGGAAAGCTTGAGAGGAGGAGGAGGAGGGGACCACAGCGGATGAGATGGCTGGATGGCATCACCGACTTAATGGACATGGGTTTGGGTAGACTCCAGGAGTTGGTGATGGACAAGGGAGGCTTGGCGTGCTGCAGTTCATGGGTTCTCAAAAGAGTCGTACACGACTGAGCGACTGAACTGGAACTGGAACAAAACATATAAGTCAAATCAATGTACTGTACACCTTAAATTCATGCAGTGCTGTATATAAATTATATTTTAGTAAAACTGAGAAAAATTACCTTTAAATGTGATTGAAACTTGAAAGGATTTATTTAATAGAATAATATTTCCTAATTACTAATACTCAAATGATATACATTTACCCTAAATTGAAATGACTTTTTGGATTTGATATATTTTGCTTATGGAATATTAATTCAAATGAAAATGACAATTTAAGCACTTAACATCCTTAAAGGATTGTTCATTAATTCTGAAAACTTTAGAGTATTAAAATTTAAAATATAGAGTAATATCTTAGTTAACAACTTAGGGTACCTTATTCAACCTTAAATGTAAATTTCTAATTTGGGAAATTAAGTATTTAACACACTCAGTGTTAATGTTCTCATTATTGTGGTTACATAAGAGTGTCCTTTTCTTTGTGAAATAGAAGTGATGTGACAAGTTATTCTCAACTAATTTGAAAAGAAGAAAGTGTGTTCACACACATACATATATACACACACACACACAGAGATGTAGATGGGGACAGGGTTAGGGAATGAAAGAGAGAATGATGAAAATGTATCAGAGTTAACCACTGGGAAACCTGATGATGGCATAGTTCTTACTATTGCAACCTTTGTGTAACTTTGGAATTACTGAAAAATAAAAAAGTTTTTAAAAAAGGAATTTAATAGTCAGTAGAAAAATAATTTTTGCTGGTAATTTGTGTTTTACTATTTATATATGGTTTTGAATTTCTGAAAAATGAAGTCTCAAATATTAATAATATGAGTATATATACTGTTTATAGGTTCAAAAAATTTTCAGCAGTGTTTATTAAGCATCTAATATGTAAAAGGGAATAAGCAAAGCTTTTAGGATACAGTGATAAATGCAGGAACTTTACTCTCATGTAGAATGTAGAACAACATTAGTATGAACAAATGAAATAGTTGTGCTTCAATGCCAAGAATATTTTTATGACTGAAGTACAAAATTTTTGTTAGATGGAAATTGTTTCCTAGTACTTTATATTGTTAAATTACTTCTTTAGAAAAACTTGGCAGAGTGTAATTTATTTCTTTTAGAGGGAAAATTAGCTTAAGATATTCAGAAAGATTCAGAATTAGGCTTACACATATATTTATTTTATTTTATATACATGTGATATAACCAGAAAGCAACTGCATTCTATGTAAAGGGATCAGAGTATGTTTGATTAAAACTGTGGCTTTAAGGGTAATTTATATTTTCATTATAACTTTAAATATATTTTATCAGTGAGTGAGTAAACAATGCATTTTAATAAATTATGCTAAAATTTTAATATGAAAATTATACACATAAGAAACATACAGTCATTAACATCACTTGCTATAAACCCAAATTACTATTTCTAACCAATTGCAAGCAGCACTACATCTATTTTGCATATTGCAAATAGCACCCACTTGTGGTCTTTCATAGTTCAAAAAGGAAAATTTTCTTTTTTTTACATTTTCCAGCCTATCAGTTGCAAAGCTGTCCTGATCCACGCCCATTTCGAAATGGTTTTGTAATCGGCAATGATTTTACTGTGGGTCAAACCATTTCATTTGAATGTTTCCCTGGATATACACTGATTGGAAATTCAGCCCTCACTTGCCTTCATGGAGTGAGTCGTAACTGGAATCATCCACTTCCAAGGTGTGAAGGTATGCTTCTAACTTGAAGCTATCTTTTAGGTGATATAATCTCTGTTTAATAATTCTTATTTTGGTACTCTTCTTCTGTTTGTTTGTTTTCCTCTTCAAATGTCATGCTAAATATAGAGTCTTCCTTTCAATTAAAGAATTATAGTTAGCAAAGACCTTAAAACTCCATAATAAAGAACTAATTTTGTCATTCTTGAGTCAGGAGTCCTAACCTTCTCTATTGGATGCTAAAGTAAGTTGGTTAACATTTTAGAGCTTCTCCTATGCGATGTCTATGTGATTGCATGTGTGTTTGTTTACTAATCATTTTTTAATGAAATAGTAGCCCAGGTACTGCTACTGAATTTGGGCTCGTTTCTTCTAAAATAAATAAATAAAAGTGCCTCGATCCTTTTATAAGTCCTTATATTTATACATGATATGACAAAGTTGAACAGTATATATATATGGATAAAATATTTGAAAAAAGCAAATACAGTGTAGTTTACTAATCTAGTGACAGTGAAAAACAATGTAGAATACCTCATGCTGAAAAATAAATAAACATTCACTCTGTTTGGTTCATGGTTTCCAGCTTCATTTTATATAGCTTAACTGAGGTAGAAACATAACACAAATGTCTTTTATACTGTCTAAGAGGTATGAAATGTTTGCAATCTTTTTGTAATCAATTTACTATGATTCTATTTAAACATATTATATCTTTTCTGTAGCTCTTTGTGGAGGGAATATAACTGCAATGAATGGAACCATTTACTCTCCTGGGTATCCAGATGAATATCCAAACTTTCAAGACTGTTTTTGGCTTGTAAAAGTACCCCCTGGGAATGGAATCTACATCAACTTTACTGTCCTACAAACAGAACCAATCTATGATTTCATCACTGTATGGTAAGCCAACACCTCTGGTATTGATTGATTCAACTGTGTATAACAGTGAAATAGGATAGGAGTAAAATATATCATGGTCCTCTGTACAGATTGCCATCTTATGCTTGAACTGGTGTGAATAACTGAAGGTAACAGTGTGTTTTGGAGAATAAGACAAATAAGAAAGATTTCAGTTTGTTTGCCCATGAAGTAGCTAAACACGTAGAACAAATACTTTATGGGTGAAGATCAAATTTGTTATTAAAATAATGTGCAAAACTTGGGAATTAAATCAGAGTAAGTTTATAGTAAGAAAGTTCTGTATTTCAAAACCAGTGAAATTTAAAAGGCTATATTCCAATAAATTGCTTAATACAGCTACTGAATTTCTGTCATAATAATTCATCATATTATTTTGTATTATTATCCTGTTAATTGAAATATCTCTAAACTATAAAGAAGACATATGAATTAATTTTTTACAGTTTGCTAATTGAATTACTGTAGGGACTTCTAAAATTCTTTCCAAATTTAACAGTGTATGATTCTCAAGATTATTTTGAAGAAATAAGAGGGAAAACCTCCAGCATTTGGGAGGATCTGGGGTGTGACCAGGAAGTCAAGGCAATTTAGTTAATTACAGCTAATATGGGCACATTTCATTTAGGTGAAATGTGATCTATTTCTCCCTTTACGTTTTTAAGTACTTTACCATCCAAATAAACATACACCAGTATGATTTGGCACGTGCTGATTGTTTCATCTACTGCATCTTTATATCTCATATGTAATACTTTCATTAAACTTTGTGTGAAACTTTCCCAAAACATCAATCTCATTCTCCCTTCCCCCTCCCTGCCCTGTCTCTCCCCTGTAGGGATGGACCAGACCAAAACTCACCACAGATTGGACAGTTCAGTGGCAATACTGCTTTGGAATCAGTCTATAGCACTTCAAATCAGATTCTAATCAAATTCCACAGTGATTTCACAACAAGTGGCTTTTTTGTGCTCAGTTATCACGGTTGGTATCATCTAGGAATTTCTGTTTGATTTGGCAATGTTTGAAATTGTCATGGAAAAATTGAGTATAATATATATTTAGCCAGTGATTGAAAAGGTATTAAAATTTGACAGTTTTTTTTTAATCACTTCAAATACTTTTACTTGCAAACAATGACCTCTTCTAAGCATTTAGGGACATTAAAATGTGAGCAAATGGAAATAACAAATAAATCAGTCAGTAATTATCCCAGTAGAAAATAATCATTTCTTGCAAAGAAATCAGTAAAAGAGAACCAGATGTTCATATTTTATTACATGTAATTTTGAAGCATCAATAGATTTTTTTTTCAATACAAAATGTTTAATCTATTCAACCTGCTGTGAGTCTTTCTAAAATTAGCATCCAATAACTTTATGCTTTGGATCATATCACTCATTCATTTATACTCTCTTGTTTCACAACTGTACCTATTCTAGAATCTTACAGTTTTAAATGACTATTCCAGATCATTAACTTCATAGCTTTTATTCCTGCAACATAATTTATGAAGAATTGCAATTTCACTTCTTTGTATGGAATTATTCTGGGTTCTATCTTCATAAAATTCACTTTCTTAAAAGAGCATTCAGATGGTTTCAGAGGTTTTAAAATTTGTTTTTATGTTAAATTTTGTTACATTATATATATGAAAACATTTACTTTTATATTTAGTGAAATATGAAACCATAGTGACTATATTCTTTCATCTGTTATGACCATAGTTTCATAAACTCATTCTGTTTCATATGACTTTGTCAGACCAGTTCCATGATCATTTCACAAGATCAAGATGCTACTAAATTAAATTTTCAAAAATTATATTAGCATTTCCAAGGTGAACATGTACCTTGTACATTACATTAACAAACAGCTTAATGTTTTCTTCTTTTTTTAACACAAAGTAAGAAAATCTTTGATACCCAAAGATTATATTATGTGAAAAATATGATGTCAAATATGGTTATGAACAAAAACACTTAAAGTACATTCAGTACAGAAATATATAGAAAACAGACCAGAAAATATTTGATTTCCTTAACCTCAGCACTTATCAATCAGTAGATAATGCCCAATTTGTGCTTCTGTAGTGGCCAGAGCTGCATGTATACTCCAGCATAGTGAATTAGAAAACGGGGAGATCAGTCAGAAAACTATGAATTAGGCTGTTTACTTTTTTTAGTAACTCATTAGCCTTTTTCAGTAATTCACTAGCCTTTTTCAGTAAATTGTTCATTGGTGCCAGCAGTATACAGGTACAGTCTAAAGCAGCAACAATAGCTTTAATACTTTGAAAGATAATCGTAGTTTGAGAACCAAAAGCTAAATGATTTCTAAGTTCAAAAGATGAATTCATTGCTGAAATATATTCTGTACATTTTCTCTCTTCATGATTCCCTACATAAATATTTATTAGTCTGCATCTTGCCTGAAAAAGTGAATAAAGAAAGTACAGTTCATTCAGTTCAATTCAGTAGCTCAGTCATGTCCAACTCTTTGCGACCCACAGACTGTGACATGCCTGGATACCTTGTCCATCACCAGCTCACGGAGCTTGCTCAGTCATGTCCATCAAGTTGGTGATGCCTTCCAACTGTCTCAACCTGTTGTCCTCTTCTCCTCCTGCATTCAATCTTTCCCAGCATGAGGGACTTTTCTAATGAGTCAGCTCTCAGCATCATGTGACCAAAGTGTTGGAGCATCGCTTTCAGCATCAGTCCTTCCAGCAAATATTCAGGACTGATTTCCTTTGGGATTGACTTATTTGATCTCCTTTGCAGTCCAAGGGGCTCTCAAGAGTCTTCTCCAACACCATAGTTCAAAAGCATCAATTATTCAGCACTCAGCTTTCCTTACAGTGCAACTCTCACAGCCATACATAACTACTGGAAAAACCATAGCTTTGAATATATGGACCTTTGTCAGCAAATAAAGCCTCTGCTTCTTAATATGCTGTCTGGGTTTGTCATAGCTTTTCTTGCAAGGAACAGGCATTGTATAATTTCATGGCTGCAGTCATCATCTGCAGTGATTTTGGAGCCCAAGAAAATAAAGTTTGTCACTGTTTCCATTGTTTCCCCCATCTATTTTGCCATGAAGAGATGGGATCAGAAAGTGCTGCACTGAATAGGCCAAAAAATTTGGAAAACTCAGCAGTGCCCACAGGACTGGAAAAGGTCAGTTTTCATTCCAATCATAAAGAAAGGCAGTGCCAAAGAAATTTCAAACTACTGCACAATTGCACTCATCTCACATTTTAGCAAATAATACTGAAATTTCTCCAAGCAAGGCTTCAACAGTATGTGAACCAAGAACTTCCAGATGTTCAAGCTGGATTTAGAAAAAGCAGAGGACCAAAGATGAAATTACCAACATTCGTTGGATCATAGAAAATGCAGGAGAATTCCAGAAAAGCATCTGCTTCATTGACTACGCCAAAGCTTTTGATTGTGTGGATCAGAGCAAACTATGGAAAATACTTAGAGAGACTGTACCAGACCATCTTACCTATCTCCTGGGAAATCTGTATGCAGGTCAAGAACCAACAGTTAGAACAGGACATGGAACAACAGACTGGTTCCAAATAGGGAAAGGAGTATGTCAAGGCTGTACATTGTCACTCTGCTTATTTAATTTATATGCATAAAACATCATGCAAAATGCCAGGCTGGATGAGGCACAAACTGGAATCAAGATTGCTGGGAGAAATATCAATAACCTCAGATATGCAGATAACACCACTCTTATGGCAGAAAGAGAAGAGGAACTAAAGAGCCTCTTGATGAAAGTGAAAGAAGACAGTGGAAGAAGCTGGCTTAAAACTCAACATTCAAAAAACGAAGATCATGGCATCCGGTTGCATCACTTCATGGCAAATAGATGGGGAAACAATGGAGACAGTGACAGACTTTATTTTCTTGGGGTCCAAAATCACTGCTGATGGTGACTGCAGCCATGATTATAAGATGCTTGCTCCATGGAAGAAAAGCCATGACCAACCTAGGCAGCATATGAAGAAGGAGAGACATTACTTTGCCGACAAAAGTCCATGTAGGAAAAGCTATGGTTTTTCCAGTAGTCATGTATGGATGTGAGAGTTGGACCATAAAGAAAGCTGTGTGCCAGAGAATTGATGCTTTTGAACTGTGGTGTTGGAGAAGACTTTTAAAAGTCTCTTGGGCTTCAAGGAGATCCAACCAGTCCATCCTAAAGGAAATCAATCCTGAATATCTACTGTAAATACTGATGCTGAAGCTGATGCCCAGTACTTTGACCACCAATGCAAAGAGCTGACTCATTAGAAAAGACCCTGATGCTGGGAAACAATGAAGGCAGGAAGAGAAGGGGACGACAGACGATGAGATGGTTGGATGGCATCACTGACTTAATGGTCTTGAGTTTGAGCATGCTCCGGGAGTTGGTGATGTACAGGGGATCCTGGTGTGCTGCCATCCATGGGGTCACAAAGACCCAACTGAGTGACTGTACTGAACTGAACTGATGGGACCAGATGCCATGATCTTTGTTTTTTGAATGTTGAGTTTTAAGTCACTTTTTCACTCTGTTTTTCACCTTCATCAAGAAGCTTTTTAGTACCTCATTGCTTTCTACCATAAGGGTGGTGTCATCTGCATGTATCTGAGAAGGCAACGGCACCCTACTCCAGTACTCTTGCCTGGAAAATCCCATGGACAGAGGAGCCTGATAGGCTGCAGTCTGCTAAGAGACGGACATGACTGAGCAACTTCACTTTCACTTTTCACTTTCAAGCATTGGAAAATGAAATGGTAACCCACTCCAGTGTTCTTGTCTGGAGAGTCCCAGGGACGGGGGAGTCTGGTGGGCTGCCATCTATGGGGTCGCACAGAGTCGGACACGACTGACACAACTTAGCAGTAGCAGCAGCAGCAGTATATGCATATATGAGATTATTGATATTTCTCTTGGCAATCTTGTTTCCAGTTTGTGCTTCATCCAGCCCAGTATTCACATGATGCACTCCCCATGAAGTGAAGTGAAGTGAAAGTAGCTCAGTCATATCCCACTCTATGGGACCCCATGGATTGTACAGTCCATGGAATTCTCCAGGCCAGAATACTGGAGTGGGTAGCCTTTCCCTTCTCCAGGGGATCTTCCCAACCCAGAGATCAAGTCAAGGTCTCTCCTGCATTACAGGTGGATTCTTTACCAGCTGAGCCACAAGAGAAGCCAGGAGTACTGGAGTGGGTAGTCTGTCCCTTCTCCACTCTATGTTCTGGATCCAGAAATTGAATCGGAGTATTCTGCATTGCAGGCAGATTCTTTCCAACTATCAGGGAAATAAGTTAAATAAGCACGGTGACAGTATTTAGCCTTGACATACTCCTTTCCCAATTTGGAACCAGTCCATTGTTCCATGTGCAGTTCTAACTGTTACTTCCCAACCTGCATACAGGTTTCTCAGGAGGCAGGTAAAGTAGTCTAGTATTTCCAAAATTTTTTGTTATCCATACAGTCAAAGGCTTTGGCATAGTTGATGAAGCAGAAATAGATGTTTTTCTGGAACTCTCTTGCTTTTTCTATCATCCAGCAGATGTTGATAATTTGATCTCTGCTTCCTCTGCCTTTTCTAAAGCCAGATTGAATATCTAGAAGTTGTCGGTTCACATAATTTTGAAGCATCGCTTGGAGGATTTTCAGCATTACTTTGCTAGCATGTGAGATGAGTACAATTGTGCATTAGTTTGAACATTCTTTGACATTTCCTTTCTTTGGGACTGGAATGAAAACTGACCTTTTCCAGTCCTGTGGCCACTGCTGAGTTTTCCCATTTTGCTGGCATAATGAATGCAGCACTTATCAGCATCATCTTTTAGGATGTGAAATAGCTCAACTGGAATTCCATCACCTCCACTAGCTTTGTTCATAGTGATGCTCCCTGAGGGCCACTTAACTTCATATTGCATGATGTCTGGCTCCTGGTGAGTGATCACACCATCGTGGTTATCTGCATCATATGATCTTTTTGGTATAGTTCGTTCATATATTCTTGCCTCCTCTTCTTAATATCTTCTGTTTCTGTTAGGTCCATACCATTTCTGTCCTTGATTGTGCCCCTCTTTGCATGAAATATTTTTTTAGTATCTAATTTTCTTGAAACAATCTCTAGACTTTCCCATTCTATTGTTTTCCTCTATTTCCTTGCATTGATCATGTAGAAAGGCTTTCTTATCTCTCCTTACTATTCTTTGGAATTCTGCATTCAGATGGATACATTTTTCCTTTCCCTCTTTGTCTTTTGCTTCTTTTCTTTTCTCAGCTATTTATAAGGTCTTTTAAGACAACTATTTTGCTTTTTTTGCCTTTCTTTTTCCTCGAGATGGTTTTGATCACTGTATGAACCTCCATCCAGTTCTTCAGGCACACTGTCTGTCAAATCTAATCCCTTGAATGTATTTTTCACTTCCACTGTATAATCGTAAGGGATTTTATTTAAGTCATATGTAAATGATCTGTTCGTAGATGGACTCTAAATATCCATAAAATAATCTTTAGGAAGTATAAAATTCTTATACAACTTAGGAAATATTTCAAAGGGGAAATATCGTCAGAGAAAGGATGTGTGTGGGGGTGTGTGTGTGTTTGAAAATGTGAAAACCCTTACATAGAAAAATGCAAGAATAACAGTATAATGTAAACACATATAAAATATGAATATGTATTTACATTGACATTTATGTGAATACATAAAATATTTTCTCATTCCAGGCCATGTTCCACATGATTTTAATAACTAGGTTCTGAATCATATATATTAAAAATATAATTAGTTTAGACATAAGGAAGTTCAAGTATTTGTTTAGGGCTTTGTTTTCAGTTAACTTCGGATTAGTTACCCTTTGGTTTCCACTTTCTTAACCTATACAACACAGTATAGTTGTAGAAAAGATTAGCGAGCTATTGTATATATATATAAATTACTCCAATTACTGGCATATCTTAGGTTGACCCTTATGAAATTATTGGTCAAAAATACTGAATATCAAGAATTTTATATAGCTCAACCCACATAAGTGCTTTTATTATTACTATCATCAACTTTGCATTACAGAGATGAAATAATTAGAGACAATGAATAGTACATGGTTATCATAGTGCCCAGCAGAATATATGTTCAGTAAATATTCCTTTCCTTACCATATCTTATCTTACATTTTAGATTTTCTAATAGAGTATTTATGTTTATTTACATTTATACTTTAAATTGTATACTAAGGCACAATTGCCAGAGCTTAGAAGATCCTAACATTTGAATCGTCTCTGGGAATTTTACCCAAACCTTAAAATAACAATGAATTTGGAAAGGTAGATAGGGTCTTGTTATAAATTGACAGGTGCCTTACATTCTATCAGCCCTAGCAGGATAATTTTCCTAAGGTACTGCTTTTCTTTGACTCACTTTTTCAAGAATACATGATGCCATGACTCGTTTAAACTTACCGTATAATCTGATCCATTGACTCTTACTCCCCAGTGCCTACCCTGACTCCCATCAGATTCTTTCTCTCACTGCTTTCTGAGCTTCCATTCTTAAATAGTTTCTTACTCATCATTAGTTCTTTAATTCTTCCTATGTTAAGTGTAATTTCTCCTTTCCTTGATAATCCAAACTCATAGGGATCACTACCATCTCTTCTATGATTCCACTTATTCTCTTTTACCAAACTTTTAAGAACTTACAGTATGCTATACTGTTTTATATAGCTACTCTATGCTTGTGAGTTTAATAAAGAGTGCTTTTTTGAGGACACAAATTATACTTAAGCTTCTTAGTCCTTATATTTTTTATTGAATAAATAATTATATTTAATTATCTTACAGTGGTATGTGTTCAGATTCTTTTTAAAAAGTTGTCTTGTTGAATTTATTTGAGCTGCATTAATGAGATTTTTTACAAAGGTTGTTTTACAGTTATATACGTGTGTGTTCATCCTTTCTCACAAAAATTTAAAAAAAAATAGACGCCTATTATCAAATTAGTATTGATACAGTTAGTACAATTTAATACAATCTAAAATATAATATTCATACTTGAGGCTCGTGTTTAGTAGCTGTGTGTGTGTGTGCGTACTCATTTGTGTCTAATCTAACTCTTTGTGACCCCATGGACTCTAGCCTATCAGGCTCCTCTGTTCATGGAATTTTCCAGGCAAGAAAATTGGAGTGGGTTGCCATTTCCTACTCCAGTCAGTAGTTATAGCTGAGGGGCAAAATGAGCTCCCATAGTGTTTAAAAAAACAACAACAACAACAAAAAAAAACTGGTCAAGTCATTTGGTACATTTTCAGAAGTTAACCCGGAAGATAATTTACGATTTAACATTTATTTTAAGGTCTTTTAATATACCTAAGCTTACAATGGTTTATTCTTCCACTCAGTTTTCTTTATATTCTCTTATTGATTTAATAACTCCTTCTGTTGTGCCCTACCCTTTAAGTCAGAAGTAGGCTTTTTTAGGACTTGTGTATTTATTTTATAAATTTAACAGATCAGTATTTTCATGTATTTTCCTAAGGTCAGATTGATTATTTAGATTTTATTTATTAGTATATTTTAGTATGTCAGAAAGGAGAAAATAAATTTTTTTTTCTGCTCTAACCAGACTTCCTTTATGAGATCTAGTCAGCCATATGTCTTCTTTAAAACACCTTCATAAAGCCTTTCATGATCAAAGATAACATTGATAAAAAGCTTTGGAAAATGAAAATTCTATGCCATGAAAAAAATAGGGCAGGCTTAAATGTTGAGGTGCTTTATCTCACATATCATTTTTTCCTTCATTTGAGGAAAAGTGTTTCTCTCTTACTGTGTTGCTGTAGGGGTAATTCTTTAAAGTAAGAGCTAAATTTTCTTGGTATCTGTCACAGAGTCAAGATGGGTTTGTCTTATAGTAAATAATAGCAGTATTCCTAATCAATGACTTCCTGAAAGTAAATTACAAAAAAATCCTTTTTAACTGCATGTTTTTGCAGATACTGACTTTGTATTAATAGTCACTCTAATAGCAAAGGCTACCATTTACTGAAAACTTCATATGCCAGGCTCTATTCTAGATGCTTTCTATGATAATTTTTGTTATAACTCTGTAACATAAGTATTATTATTCCAATTTTAATCATTAGAGAACTGAAAGAAAGAAATTTGTAATGTATATAGAGCCAGAGAACTAATAAATAAACGGGCTGTCGGAAATTCGAAATAGGTCTGTCTTGCTTTAAGGAATATTGTTGTTTAGTCTCTCAGTAATGTCGTACTCTTTGCAACCCCATGGACTGTAGCCCACCAGACTCCTCTGTCCATGGGGATATCCTAGCAAGAATACTGGAGTGGCTTGCCCTCTTTTTAAATAATAACAACAATAACAGCAATAATAATAGTAATAGCTAAACTATATTGAGTTCTTACTAAATGCTAGGCAGTGTCCTAAGCTGGTATTATCTCATGCATGGGTTTTATTTAATGTATATGAACTATAATTTTTCTTTAAATATCTAGCAAAAGTGATTTTCATTTTTAGCAAGATAGTAAGTCATCTCATTTTCTAGAAAATACCTCTTCTAATGACAACTTTGAACTTCTTAGTGCTTCTCTTCCCTGGGACCTATATTCTAACAACAGTATGTTGGTAGATTTGCCACAATTTAGTATGTTCCTCTTTATAGTTTTTAGAATGTGCTATGATCTGTCTGTGAAGAGAAAAGTCTTATTGAGGGTCCTGACTTATGCCAACCACTATAGTATAGCCAGAATATATATTTATTAAATTAAAACACAAAATAGCATTTTATTGTTTAAATCTATTATCTAGAGTACCTCCTTTTTCAGTATCAGATATTCAGTTCAGTTCAGTCCAGTCGCCCAGTCGTGTCCAACTCTTTGAGACCCCATGAATTGTAGCACACCAGGCCTCCCTGTCCATCACCAACTCCCAGAGCTCACTTAAACTCACATCCATCTAGTCGGTGATGCCATCCAGCCATCTCCTCCTCTGTTGTCCCCTTCTCCTCCTGCCCTCAATCCCTTCCAGCATCAGTCTTTTCCAATGAGTCAACTCTTCACATGAGGTGGCCAACGTATTGGAATTTCAGCTTTAGCATCAGTCCTTCCAAAGAACACCTAGGACTGATCTCCTTTAGAATGGACTGGTTGAATATTAGGGAACCTCAATTATTATAGAAGATTTTCCTAGTGAGGATAATACTATTCACTAGTATATGCTATTCATTATTTTCCATTATTGGTGTAGCTTCTGTGAAGGAACGGTTTGATATATTGGGTTGGCCAAAAAACTCATATGGTTTTGTTTCTGTAACACTATATGGAAAATCCAGAGTGAAATTTTTTGCCAGCTGAATATGCTGAACTTCAGATTATTTTTAAGAAGTGTATTTGAAAGACCTGTAATATCTTTTAGGTCAACTTTTAAGGTTATTTTGCCTTTATAATGAATCCTTTATTTGGGGACAAGTATATTTAACTTCACAAAGTCTCATCCTAAAAGAGACTGCTGTAGATATAAGGACACATTTTATATAAAACATAAATCAACATTGCTTTGAACTGTGTGACCCCATTGCTTTGCACAATCTAAAGATCTGACTTTCTTTCATATTTCAATAGATAGAGCACTGAGCTCATAAAGTGTTTCATTGTTTGATGTCCAGAGAGCATAGGGGATATGCACATCATACAATTATATACATATCTAGATAGATAGATATAAAGCTAAAAAAAAAAAACCAAACTGGTGAAACTGTAATGATGACATGATAATGCCATTTACTTAAATGCCATTTACTTAAATTGCTGCTTACTGATTAGTTAAATGACTGAAAGGCATGTCAAAATCACTTGGAATAGTTTGATATTTTGCTGTATATGCACCCCCATTGATAAGATGGCATTTAAATTCTACAATATCTCAGTTCCCTCCAGCCAGAGTCAATCAGGAACACTTCTGTAGTTAAACCAGTTTGAATTCATAGGCTCACTGTAATGAGGGGGATAACACACTATAAAGAACTGTGTAGTTTCAGTGAGAGGCTTTTTATAGGATTTGGACTGTGTAAGATGATTCTGGAAAAGTTTAAAGAATCATGTGTTTCCTCTGAATGTGGTGCTGTCAGAAAATTGGAGCAGTTCTGTAATTGTGTATCTTAATCATTTTTTTTTTCTAGAAGGTGAAAGGTGTGGTACACACCTCACACTGTGATTGCCAGGGGGAGCAGCATTCTTTCACACTAGCTGAGATGTCAGAATCTTGGTCATATTGGAGTTTTCATTTTGTGTTGTGTTGTTTGTATGTTCAGACATGATTATGGAAGGTCTTATTTTCTGTCTTGTTCCAACAAGGCCAGAGAGCTGTCATATCTGATGTTAGTTGTTACTGAATTTGTTTACAGTAAACAGTAGAAAATCATGGCCTTAATAGTTACAGCCAGGCCAGCTCCAAGCCACAGCATACAGGGGCTGTGGTTTGTTTTCTTTCGTCTTCTTTTCTTTCCCTTCTTTTCTTTCTTCTCTTTTCAGTATGTAGAAAGTTTAAAGTGATGGTTAAATAACTGAAACATATTCCCTCATAGCCAAAAAACAAACCAAACTATTGTAGTGAACAGAAAAGGGAAGTAGAGACTGACAAAGAACAAATTGTCACCCCGATGTGCTCTGTTATCTACTAATATGCCAGGCAACTCACCTGTGGCACATTACTTCTCAGACTGAAGTGGCCTCTACTAAAGTAGGATATTTTCAATTAGCTATTAGAATATGGGAAAGTCACTTCATGCAGAAGCTATTAGAATCTTGTGGATAGTTCAGGATTTTTTCCCAAAACTTTGGTTACTATGCTTCTGTTTTTCCATCTATAGGAAAATAGCAAGTAGCTTCTTTTTGATTCATTTCTAATGATCCAATCTCTAAATCTAGGACTGAATATTTTCTCTTGATTTCTCAGTCGTTATATAGGCAGAGAAACAAATTGATTGTAAAATATTAACAGATGAAAAAGAAATATTTGTAACTAATTAAGCACTGCTGAAACTTAACCTGTATGGTTCATATCAACTGAATAGCAGACTTTCTCCAAAATGGAAAAATATATATATATATTTTTTTTTTCTCTTAGTTAGAACTCAGCATTTGTTTCAACACTCATAACTCTGCTTTCAAGTGGAGCTGCTTGAAGTTATTTTATATAACATTGCAAAAATTATATAACTGAGTATGTAATTATCAGTGCTTTTCCCCCTCCAAATCTTTCCCAAACGATGAAGTTCTCAAACTTGAACTAATCCGGGTCACCACTGAAGTACACCAGTGGTTATAGAATGCTTAGAGTTAATAATGGAATGTCAAACATGTTTTTTCCTCTTTAAGAAATATTATATCCTTATTTGGCAGAAAGGTGTGTGCTTTTTTGGTTTAGAGAAGGAATGGCAATTTGTTTTGTCTTTTTTTGAAGAAGCCTTTTATAGCTCAGTTAAACTGAAATAGATAAATGTAGCTTTCTTTTCTGGAGTTGGGTGGGATGTTTGATTACAAAGAAAATAGGAAATTAAAAATAACCAAATATATTGGCAGAATCAAACCTTAAAAGTGTGATTTTAAGAAGTAAATTTGTTGGGCCAGTAACCACACATCTATACACAGTTGAATGAAAACAAAGTACTATTCAAACAATGGTCATCCTGAAAATATAATGACATGTAGGATAGATGCCCTCTTGTAGTTGTTAAATAAGTCAATAGTGTCTTGAAGGGAATGACAAGTCAAATAAAGTGATTCATTTAAAAGAAAACACAGATTTAGATCAAATGTTTATTTTAAGTGTGTGAATATCTATATTATACAATTTTTTCATTAATAGTCATCACTTTGGAGCTGTTTTTAAGTAAAACAATCCACAGAAAACATGGACTAAGATACTGCTTGTGCTATTTATAATTTTGAAGGCACAATTGGGAAGTTTCAATTCTGCTCATAACTGGATATGTGTCCTTTTCTACCTTCTTCATTCCTCTAGGTCTCTTCCTCTCTCTATTCCTTCAAACATAAAGAGATTAAAATAGTTGATTTACAAGGTAATTTCTACCTCAAACAAGCTATGATTCTTATGTATACAATATTGGGTGTATTCATCCTAGACCCATTTATTTTCTTCCAAAGTAATTCAACAATATACATTGAGGATAAGCTTTTGTCTTAATTTAATTATTTATGAAGTAAAGTCGCTCAGTCGTGTCTGACTCTTTGCGACCCCATGGATTGTAGCCTACTATGCTTCTCCATCCATGGGATTTTCCAGGCAAGAATACTGGAGTGGGTTGCCATTTCCTTTTCCAGAGGATCTTCCTGACCCAGGGATCAAACCCAGGTCCCCCATACTGTAGGCAGACGCTTTACCATCTGAACCACCAGGGACTCCTTAATTATGAGTTAGCATTTATTGAATATGATTTCCAGAGCATTGTGCTAGCAGTTTTGACACTGCAGACATGTACAAAGTATTATTACACATGACTATAAAATGACATGTTGAACTCAAGGGCTTTATATTACAGTATAATGCACATCAATGTAAGACAAAGAACTCAGCGTTTTCAAAGTATATTCAATTTAAATTAAACTAAATAAAAAAGAAAATAGTTTGATGTGTTCTAGAAAAATCATGTGGGTACTGGCCCTTTGAATGCCATTGGGGTCATGTATAAGTTCTTGTCAGGTTGAGATTATATGTGTTCAGGGCACAACTGCTATCACAGCAGCCATGCTCATTTTAACTTTTGCCAAACAGGAATGTTCTCGGTTTTTGAAATGACAGTATGTGTCAGGCACTATTCTACATACTCTACAGTATATTAAGTCAATCTTAGTTTTACATTTATTTTGTAGGTGTGAAAACTGAAGCACAGAGGTAATTTGCCTAGGTCATAGAGCATGCAAGTAAGGGAGCCAATTTTGAACAGTCAGTCTGCTTCCAGAATAAATAGTAGATCAGGCTGCTTTGTACACAGAATATTACTCATCAACACAGATTGAAGAATGTATGTTTTCCCGTGAGATTGATTGGTATGATAGAAACATCTTCAGAAAGATAAACAGAGCTTCAGTGTCTAATTTCCTATTATTGTCTTCAGTTATTACACTTCTGATGTATCACATCTCAAACCTTAACCTTATTGTATCCTGCTCCTACCAAGATCGTGTGCTTAAATTTGCTCATAGTTATTTTAGTAATTGCCACCACGTCAAGTGTCTTCTGCAGCTAAAAAGTGAAACTTAAGAAACACAGAAAGTATTAATATTTTACCAAATTTTCTTATTTATTTGTGGTCACCAAATATCTGGAAATCCAATCTGATGTAATAAGAGCTTATCTTTTTAGAGTGCTTGCTGTTTCCAGGCACTGCTTCAAGGGCTTTGCATCTATAATCATTTTTATCTTATACCAGTCTGTTGAGGTGGCATAAAATTAGTACCATTATCATTATTATTTTACAAATGAAGAAAAGTGAGTTATTGGCTAAGTAATTTGCCAAGACTTCCTAATTTGTCAGCATTAAAAACAGAATTTAAACCCAGAGAGTCTGGATCAAGTCCATATTCAGTATCCTAAGAATATATTGCTTATGTATTTTTCACTCATTCACTATTCCTTCTTTCATTTGTCTAGCAGTCAGTCACTCGGCAAGTATTTATCAAATATTGCCATATCGTGTATTGCATTATGCCCTGAGGAATTTGCAGTTAATAAGATGAACAGCAGGCCCTGCTCCCACGCTGTTTACATTCTAGAATATATAAGAAAGCAGGAAAACAGACAGTTAACAAATAATTCTTACAGACCATGAAAATCACCGGAGGGAAAATAAGAGAGACATGATACAGAGTAACTGCAAGAGGTTAACTCCAGGTCACATGATCAGTGAAGCTGTCTCTATCTAGTCATCTGAGGACATATTTACAAAAGAAATAGGAAAATAGGTTTCAAGGAAGCAAAATATTTAAAAGTAAAATTATATAACATGATTAGACATCACATTATCAAATGTTACATTATCAACTATTTCAGAGCTATGTTGATTAAGGAATAGAAGTGACTAGAGTTAAGGATTAGATTGTAGACAGGTTTAATCTTTCAAAGTTTATTTTGAAAAACTGAAGATGTGGTATAATTTTCTATAAGATGAGAATGGCATTGTAGATAAAACAAATCAGGGGTCCTTGAGTTTTAAATGGAAGAGAGGAGCTACCTTTATTTGCAGCTAAAATATATATACTGCTTAATAAGTAGGGCTGAAGTTAATTAAACTTAGAGACACTTGGAGATCATAATCAAGACTTTTAACTTAATGTCAAGTCTTTTGGGGATACTTGTGAGTTTTTTTCAGAACCAATTAACTATTGTTTATTCAACAACCACAGCAAAATAGACTTTTTACTAGTCTCTGGGTATCCACATTTCTTCCCTTCCAGTTGTGTTGATTTTCTACTGTAGCTGGAGTTTTGTTGTTGTTTTTTTAATCTCTTTACTCTCAGACTTAAAATTCTTCATAAGCTTCCTATTGGCATCAGATTAAAATATATCCTGAGCATGACCTGTAGATGCCTGTTGGATTTAAACCCAGTTTTCCTCTCTTTCTCATACCTTCTCACCCTGGCCTTGGGCTTTGCTGATTTTATACTTACTGATGCCTCTGCTTGAGTTATTCTTCCCTGTGACATCTAACTCTACAACACACATGAACATGTATCTAGTTTCAATTAGTTAAATTCCAGTCTTTAATGAGATTATTTGATTAATATTTCACTAACAATTTGTACCTATAACAGTGAGATTGCATCTGTTTTAATATTGTGTTCCCCAAACAGATGTTATGGTATCTGGCACATAGTGAGCCCCCTCAATCATATACATTTAATAAATTAACAGAATGAACTGTGCTGGACATTATAGGAAATATAAATATGTGCACAATGGTCCCCACACAAGCTAAACATGGAATAAAAACTAACACATTAATGAATAAGGCTGCAACAACTCAAAAGAGTAGAACACTAAATGCTAAGTATTATGGTACAAATTTCCACACTCTCAAGGTTGTAAAAATAATTTAGAGTTGGAAGTTAACATGACAAATACAAGGGGCCTGGGAAAATTGGAGTGAGATATAACAGATGTCGGGATTGGTGAGAATTAAAATGATAAACTTGCTTTATGTAAACTCATAATCTGTTGGCTATGAACAGCCGCTCTAAACTGATAATAGGGAAATGACAGAACCAAAATGATTTTCCAGTCCACGTTGATTTGTCTGTAAAATGTGGGAGAAGTTCTGGCTTAATTTTCAAGCAGAATGTGATTCAACTTCTGCCTTAATGAACTAGATGACAATTTAGCCATTCTTACATTTGGTTTGTTTTGTTTTGTTTTGTTTTTTGCAGCATGAGTATATTTATGTTACTGAAACATGAAACAAAGTTCTGTTCCCCAAGCTGAATGAATGAATTCCACAAACTCACAAACACTCACACAGGCAAAGAGTTTATTTTAAAGGATAGAGACACGAAGCTCTCAGCATAGACACTGAGAGGGGGTGAAGTGCTTGAAAAGGCAGGAATAGCAACACTGTATATCTTTATTAGAATCGATCTGTTCATGTTTGGTTGGCTTGGGACCTGATGTATGTAATTTCAGACCAATACGTTTAAATGTCACAATGTCCAGTTTGTCATTTTTATGGCTTTCTTATGGTTCCTAGTTTCTCAGTTTCTCCAGACATTAAGTCGCCATCCCTTCATCCTTTCTCAAGACCCCAGACCATCATTTAGGGACCAAATGTACATTTAAGAGCTAATGGTCTACCTGGAGTTTTTCTCCTTGATAAACTGGACAGCAGTTAATGATGGTCTGGTCCTGGGTCTGAATGTTTTATGACCCTCCAAACTAGGGAGGCATTCCTCTGAATGCCTGGGACCTGGAGCAATGATTATGGCTTTAGGCTAATGGAACAAAATGTTTCTGTGAGTGACTGAGTTGAAATTAAAGGTGAAATTAGAAAAAGAACCAAGGTTCTAACCCTACACTTACTGCCCAATAATTTCTACCTCATTACCAAGTCCAGGCTTGCTCTGCTTGCCACAGGACAAGTCAATAAACCAGAGACTAAGTATTGAGGCAAGGAATCATGACTACTCAGGAAGCTGGAAGATTAAGATGGCAGACTTGTCTCCAAAAAAGCCTTCTTATAGGGTCTGGATACCAATTTTTTTGTATAGAACAGAGAGGGAGAGGAAGTAAGAAAGTAAACTAAAAAGGATATTTATCTTGCAAACTAGGAGGGGATGTTTTATTTTTTCTTTTCTGCAGCCATTCACAAGTAGATGGGGTCAAATTGTTGCCCAGTGAACTGAACAAAACCACTTTTGTTTAAGTTCAGGCAGAGGGGTAAAGTCCCCGAGGCAGGACATTATGTATGATTATAATAACAAAAGCAATGAAAAGCAAAGGGCAAAGTCTGAGAAATAGATCCAGCATGGAGTCAAAATTGGCTCTTCCTTGTTACATTTATACATATCTTGATGTAGTAATTGGGTGATTAAATGACATAACTCAGGTAAATCACCTTACAGAGTCCTTTGTATGCAGTGCATTCCTCATAAATACTGTCTTAATTTCCTTCCACTACTTCACCTGTGTGTAGGAAGGATTACACCACAGAGACACAGAAGGCAAGAACACCCTGTAGGCCAGTTTATCAATGTAGACGTGTTAGTTTCTAGGGACTACAGTAACAAAATCCCACAAACTGGATGGCTTTACCAGCGGAAGACTTTTTTTTTTTTCCCCATAGTTCTATAAGCAAAGGAATATCAAAGATTTCTGGTTACCACTAGAAGCCTGAATAAGGAAAGGGAGGATCTTTACTAATAACCTTCAGAGAGAATGGTATGGAGAAGTACTGGAGTGGGTTGCCATTTCCTTCTCCAGGGGATCTTCCCGACCCAGGGATCGAACCCAGGTCTCCCGCATTCCAGGCGGATGCTTTAACCTCTGAGCCACCAGGGAAGCACTGGGCCCACCGTAATTCAGTATGACCTCAATTTAACTCATATCTACAGCAATCCTATTTTCAAATAATATTCTACAGTTCCAGGAAATACATAAATTTGGCAGACATTTTTCAACCGATACAACAGGTACGGTAAAATAACAGAGGTCTTCCCTGAGATGTCAGCCTCAAGAATGGAAAGACACTGGGTGCGTTTTAAACTTTTTTAATGAACAAACTAGTAGAAATATGTGAAGATTGAAACCACAGTTGTTGGCAGCTATTTTTGACTTAATGTTTTGGAGTGCTTTGTCTTCACGTTTTGGAGTGCTTTGTCTTCAAGAGTCAAAAGAAAAACAAATGCAAAGTTGTTCCGTTTGTTATTCCCTTCACTTTTACAATATAAAGAAATTTATTAATATATAGTTCAATCCTGAAAAGCATCTCAGGCAGGAAATGTTCAGATCCTATTCTCTAGCACTCTGACCCACAATTGCCTCTATTTCATCCCCATTTAAAATTTTAGAGTTAGAGTCATCTTAGGGAAGACTATTTGTTACGAGACTCCTTCCTGAAGAAACCTATGTTTGTGTATTATTTAGCAAAATTTGTTGAAACATAAACAAAATGATAGGCACTGATTGCTAAATTGTGAAAAAGACAGATGAGCAGTCTCCTCCCTCTCATCTTAAAGCCTAGATGGAGTCTTCATCAATGAAAAAGCCAACTAATAAATGGAAAATAATAAATGTTAAAACAATTCATGATTGCAAGTACCACAAAATAGACTTCTGTGATTAGAAAAAAAAAAAAAAAAAAGAGTAGAGGGTAAGGGGAAGTGGGCAATGAAGAACTCAGAATGATCTCAGGTGGCCTCAGCTTGCTATTGTTGCAGAAACCAATAATTGAGAAACCAAACCACACTCGGAGAGTTGGAGAACTCAGGTTAATTATGTTGGCAGGCCCAGAGGAGTTAACACTCCAAGCTCTGAGCCCCAAACAAAGGGGTTACAGAGTTTTTATAGACAGACTATAGTGGGCAACACTAGCTGCTAACAGGCTGGTTTAAATTAAGGGGTTTTGCGGGTGTGGGAAGAGCAGTCAAGATTGGGAGGGGGATGCCTAACCTTTACACAGATAGGCATGATTAAACAGGTTTGCAGGGGCTGGGCAATTGCAAAGAACAGCACAAGGGTGAGTGAGATAAGCTCAATACAATACCAGTTCCTAGTATTGTAAGTCCTCACTTTCTGAGACTTCGTGACCTACGTGATCCAGGTCAGCTTGCAAGGAGCTACAACTTGCAACTGGAGGGGGGTTTGGGTTCCCGGTCAGAGACTGGGTGCACATTGTGGTGGTAGAAGCATGAGATCCTAGCCACTAGTCCAGTGGTCAGTGACAAGGGCCCTGGCCCTTCAGCTTTGCAGAGAATTTCCACAAAGAAGGAAAGTAGTGAACTAAGTAAAGTATTTATTAAGCAGAAAAAGAGAACAGTAGACCTGAAGAGTAAATACTAAAGAGTACAGTGGATAGAGGCACACGGGCAGACTCAGAGGGAGAATCCCCAAGTCTCCCCCTGGTAGCAGTTTGAATTACTTTTTATGGTGTATTTCTTCTGGGTTTCCTTTAGCCAGTCATTTTCATTTGGCTAATCACAGTCCATATTGGTATATCTCAGGATCTTCCATGTGTGCACATGCATCTCTTAGTCAAACTAGATTCCACAAAAGAGGCTTGTAGGTAGCCTGGCATTAGTTAGCATCACTCCCCTTTGACTTCCAAGGAGCTTTTCTGTGCATGTGTGGTCAGGGACACCTGACTTTGAAATAAGAAATATATATTCTGTGCAGGGCCCAACCTCCTCTCTTAATTGTCCTGCTATTCTCCTCTTGGAGTTTTGGTCCATAGAGAATGAATCTCCGATTACCCTGGAGGGGCCCATCTGCCTCCTGCCTCAAGAAGATTAAATTCAGTTCAGTCGCTCAGTCGTGTCTGACTCTTTGTGACCCCATGGACTGGAGCAAACACCAGGCATCCCTGTCTATCACCAACTCATGTCCACTGAGTCAGTGATGTCATCCAACCATCTCATCCTCTGTCGTCTCCTTCTCCTCCCACCTTCAATCTTTCCCAGGATCAGGGTTTTTCAAATGAGTCAGCTCTTCACATCAGGTGGCCAAAGTATTGGAGTTTCAGCTTCAACATCAGTCCTTCCAATGAATGTTCAGGACTGATTTCCTTTAGGATTGACTTGTTGGATTTCCTTGCAGTCCAAGGGACTCTCAAGAGTCTTCTCCAACACCATAATTCAAAAGCATCAATTCTCTGGCACTCAGCTTTCTTTGTAGTCTGACTCTCACATCCATTATGTGACTACTGGCAAAACTCAAGAAGATTAGCTTGAAGTTTAAAAAATAATTTTTATAGGCAAACGAAAGTAAAATAATACATATATGGGTATCTCTACAGTTCTCTAACTTCTGAGTTGATCTCTTTCTCAAGTAAGATATTAATAGATAAAATACTGTCCTCTGAAACAGTCTCATAAGGATTACATCCCCCTGGCACCCCACTCCAGTACTCTTCCCTGGAAAATCCCATGGATGGAGGAGCCTGGTAGGCTGTAGTCCATGGGGTCGCTAAGAGTCGGACACGACTGAGCGACTTCCCTTTCGCTTTTCACTTTCATGCGTTGGAGAAGGAAATGGCAACCCACTCCAGTGTTCTTGCCTGGAGAATCCCAAGGATGAGGGAGCCTGGTGGGCTGCCGTCTATGGGGTTGCACAGAGTCTGACACAACTGAAGCGACTTAGCAGCAGCAGCAGCATGGCTCTCTGTATCTTCTACTCCCCTTTCTCTTACCTCTCTGGCATTTCTCAAAACTACCTTTTACCTTGATAATTGCAATTTTACCCATGTTTCCTCCACCATTTGGAATGTTCTTCTACCCATGATTATCCTTCAGCACTGGAAAAATCTCACTCATCCTTTAAAATTTATCTCATTTCATCTGTTTTTATTAGAGTTTTCCTTAACTCGTCTAGTTGATGTTCCTCAGAATTCTCATAATACTCTCACAATAGAGCTGATATTGAAGATATGGGCTTTGAAGTTAGAGGACATAGGCTGGAGTTCTGGATAAACCCTGTGCTAGTTGTGTGATCTTGGCAAGTTACTATGTCTTTTAAACGTCATAATTTTTATATTTACATTGAGGTATATCAAGAACTTGGAAATGGAAAATGTGCTCATTCACATCTGACTCTTTGTCACCTCATGGACTGTCAGGAACACCAGGCTTCCAAGCTCATAGGATTTTTCCTGGCAAGAGTACTGGAGTGGCTTGCCATTTCCTCCTCCAGTAGCTCTTCCTGACCCAGGGGTTGAACCCACAACTCCTGCCTTGCAGGTGGATTCTTTACCACTGAGCCACCTGGGAAGTCCAACATAAAGAATTTAACTCCTAAGATTAATAAAATTAAGCATATAAAATACATTTTTCTCCCGATGTTTCAATAACAGAAAATGTGTTTCTTGAATTGATCATAGCATATTACATTTTTTGAAAGCAACTAGTGAAAATGGTCTCTAATCAAGCAAATAGACTGGGATATAGATATCATTAGGGGCCAGTAGTCATGACACTTAGATTCATATAGACCTTTTTTTCAGAGACTTTTTAAAATAAATGGTTAAAACTTGATAAATTCTACCGTTTATTTTTATTCTTATAAATAAACCTTTTATAATCTTGTTTTTTTCACATATGTGAATATATATATAGCTGTACAGAGAAGGAATAAGCATTATCTATTTTTACAGCCTATCAGCTAAGAGTGTGTCAGCCTCCACCACCCGTACCCAATGCTGAAATTTTGACAGAAGATGATGAATTTGAAATAGGTAAAGTCTCTTAAATTACTTTCAAAGAAAGCATAGTTAACAAAGGTTTTGCTTGAAATCAATAAAAATAAAGAATAGTGGCAGCCTTTCTTAAACCTTCTTTCCCTGGATTGATGGGGATTGTTTAGAATTTGTAAGAATGGAAAACAGTGAAAAAGAGGCAAGGGAATGTTAGGTAAGAAAAAAGAATTCTGTATTTGTAGGATGTACAGTTAGAAAATAGTACAGGAATCTGAGCCATATAACTATTCTGTTAGTTATTTCCAAATTCTTATTTTGCTACCTTCCAACACTGTAGTCTTAACTATTGCTCTTCAAATTCAGGCATAAACTTGATATGTATAATAAATGATATGCAGGGTGTATTAGATGACATGTTTGACTTCCATATCCTTGAAAACAACTCATTATGCTCCATGTGATCATAAATAAAGTCCTTTTAAAACTGATTGGAAATTTAACCTCAATAATATCTTATAGTTTGAAAAATTATGTAAGAAAATAATGCATCTTAATGTAACATAATAAATTTCATCATTATTATCTATTAATGTTAATTTTGGTTGAGAAATGTAAGAAAATATCAATGACCAATGTGAATCTAATCTTGATAGCAGTAACTATGAATCCTTTTAACAGCTTGATATATTTTTAGTGAATATCTTACCTGTACCAACCAAATTATTCCTTACTACTATTGCTTATATATAATCAGATTGCCCCAGTACCAGTTTTATTGGTATTTATTCTTGGCTTCAGTTCCAATTGGTCAGTGCTCATGACTTACTAGTAGTTTAATATTCTGAATATCATCGCTGCTTACAATAGAATTTTTATACTGATTGAAAGTGACTGCAAGAAAAAATATTCAGATTTTATAACTGGACCATCTGTTTATTTTAACCATTACCTTGGTGCTTATCTGAAGCCCTTTCTGCCTGTTTTTTCAATAGGTGATATTATTAGATATCAGTGTCTTCCAGGATTTACTTTGGTTGGTAATGCAATTCTGACATGCAGATTAGGAGAACGACTCCAGATGGATGGTGCACCTCCTGTTTGTCAAGGTACCAATTCTTACCGTTATTTATCTCTAAGTATTTGTTTTATGTTTCAGTACTAACAAAATTGAGAAAACTCTATTTTATATAATTATTATATATTTAACTGACAGTAATTTAAAAATTATACTACTCATATATGGTGTTTTTCATTCCATTATTTATCAGATTTAACTAAACATTGTTTATTCATCCAAGGTTTAATTTTTCTAGTTTATCCCATAGTCACTTCAATCTATTTAAATTACTTTTGCTGTGAGGTTTGGAAGTGGAGATAGAAAACAAGAGAAACCACTTTAAATAAAGGTTCCAATGTGGATTGCAAGTAGCTTCTGTTCTAACAACTAGAATCATTAAACTTTATTGAGCACATATTAAGAATGAAGATCTAAGGGAATAAACAAAAAAAAAAGTTGTAAATGGTCCCTGCCATGAAAGCAAAATGGTGTAAGGAATATGACAGCCATATAAGCTGTAGCATATAGTGGTAAGGTAGAATCATATAATTTTAAACTGTTTATATGAGAGGGAAAGCTTGATGGAGGCATTACTCCCTTAGTCATGGGTTCTGAATAACAAATGATACTTACTTTGGTAGAACTGAGCTAGCAAAAGAGTTAGCCAAGAAACAGAGGTGTATGCAAAGACACAGAAATGAAAGATGGTGAGATGCAGACTTCAAGGAATTCAGTGTTACAAGGACAAGACCATGATGGATCTTGAATGATGTACAGGGATTTTGATGTTCAAGAATCATGTATTATTAACTTGTGTAGCTCCTAGGGCCATAATAGTGCCTAATACACCTGACAACCCACTCTAGTCCTCTTACCTGGAAAATCCTATGGATGGAGGAGCCGGTTAGGCTACAGTCCATTGGGTAGCAAAGAGTCGAACATGACTGAGTGACTTCTCTTTCTTTTTTTCTTTGTTTTACATAGTAATTAATTATAAATATTGGTTAATTTGAGTAAAATTGATTTTGATTATCCCTCCTCAGATTTTCTTGAATTGCTTCCTTCACTGGGGTTTATTCCTGAGAAATAAAAATGAATTTTCCATGCAGTATCTTAACTCTTATAATGATAAAACAAAAATTCTGTTCATTATTTCAAACATGCTGTCAGTAGGAAGAAATGTTCGATTTTTCTACCTCTGTGGAGTCCTTAGAAGAAGATAGGGGCTCTTAAAGCATCAAGAAAGAAAAGATGAGTTTGGAGGTATAACCAGCACCAGTATAAGAATTTCCCTTGATCTTAATCAATGATTTTGTAGGCCATCTTAGTGTTGGTTGTTAATTCTGAAGTCTATCACCTATATTCCTGAATGAACAAGCAATTACATATCAAGATTTCTTCCTTGACCCAATATATAACTTAATTGTGATCTCTTGGAGAACAATACATCTTATTTATATCTAGATCCAAATTCAGCATTATTTTTAATTAAAAAAAATTTTAATTATTTGAGTCCCTCATATCTCAAGACTTTCAATAACTTATTTCTAAAATCAGAATTTCCTGTAGTAAGTGTGTCTCCTCCTATTTTATCTGCTGTGGAGAATACAAAAAAGGAGATAATCAATGTTTGTTTCATAATAACACTATGGATACTAGCTAAAGTTAATTATCCCTCAGAATGAGTTTAGACAGTTACTATATTAATTAATTGACCTAACACTTAGGCAAAAAAATCTGAGTTTAAATATTTGTTTAGGGACTTCCTGGGTCCAGTGGTTAAGATTCCATGTTCCCAACGCAAGGGAAAGAGGTTTGATCTGGGGAAATGAGATCCTGCCACACAGTATGGCCAAAAATATATATATTTTTTCTTCAATTGAATTAATTCACAATCCTGCTAAATAATTGGCATTCATTTGGAATATGTTGTAACTAATCCCATACTGATTTTAGTAATAATTTATTTTAAATTATTTTACTTTTTCACTTCTCATAAAAGAGGCTACAACACTTTTGTTATTCCTCCCTGGATCCTCTTTAGTTCTTTATATCACACTTAAAACATGGAAAGCATTTCTAAATATGATGTTCTTCAAAGGGTTTAATATAAATGAAATATAATAGGTGATTAAGGCTTCCCTGGTGGCTCAACAATAAAGAATCCACCTGCCAGTGCATGAGGCATAGGTTTGATTCCTAGGTTGGGAAGTTCCCCTAGAGAAGGAAATGGCAACCCACTCCAGTATTCTTGCCTGGAAAATTGCATGGATGGAAGATCTTCGTGGGCTAGAGTCCATGGGGTTGCAGAGTCAGACACGACTTAGAAACTAAAACATGTATAAAGGGGAAAAATTGTATACACTTCTTAAAGTTGTGGTGGCAAATAACAGAAAGTGCTTAACAGTATATTCTTGCTTTATATTGGTTATATCAAATTGTCTCAGTTTTTCAAATGTAATATGGAATATTTGTTCAGTTGAAAACACTGGGACCATTAAGACATACACTTGCTTTTCTATAACAATAGCCTAAGAAGAAAGTCTAAAAAGCAAAGAAATTATAACCATAAAATTAACTAACTGCAATAATAAAAGCATACATTAAGAGGCACCAAGAAGGAAATAAGCAGATCTGCTTGGACTGATGGAGGAGAGATTCAGGAAGTATTTCACAGAGGATGAGACTTGGTCTGGGTTTTGAGGTGCCCAAATATTTCAAGTGTATCAGACGAGAGGAGGACATTTGAAACAGAAGCACTAACAGATATGCTGAATTGAGAAAATTGTAGGTTATTCAGTATGTTTGGAGCATTCTGTTTCAGAGGAGGAACAGCAGAAAACAAAGCTGGAGAGGCATGCAGGGACTAACCTTGAAGGCTTTGAAGGTGCTGAATGGTTTTTATTGAGGGGTTGATATGTTCAGTAATACAGTTACTCACCTAGCTAAATATTTCAGAAATATTAAATATCAGTAGCTGGGCACACACAACATAACCCTTTTAATAAAACTTACTTGTCATATCTTTTAATTATCTGTATCCTTTATTTCAATATGCCATAGATATATATTTATAAATCTTTATCTTTGATTCATTTTTTTCCATTCCATTTCTAACCTTAAAATTTCTGTTTGTTCATTTGTTTATTTTATATACTTTTCACTTTGTAAAAAGCAAACATCAGATTTCTCTTTTTAGACTGAGAATGATCCAATACTATTTGTTGAATTGTTACTTTTTCATTTTAAAATCACATCGAAGATGCAAACATCTCAGATTCAATAAGAGAAATAGAAGTTAAAAAAAAAGAAAGAAAACAGTTCTTAGATTAGCTATAGTATATTCTATAGTAAATATTCAAATATCTGTGTATTAATTTATGGCAGTGTATTAACTCAAGTTATTTCAAGTTATTAATTTGAGTGAAGAACAATCGTATGTTGCCATAATTTACTAGTGTATTATACTTTGGAGGTGCAGTTGATTTATTGTTATGAAATGAACAGCTTATGCTTTGTCTTACCTTTTTGGTCTGGAAAGGTAACTAGTGACCCCAAATTGTTTTAAATCCTCATGGTTTAAGGATATTCCTGAGATTAGAGAAGTAGCTTTGTCTGGAATGAATACTCTGAGGTAGGGCAACTTCGTGTCTGTCCTCACATACCTGAGTGAATGAAAGTTTGAGGACAAAAGAAAAAATTAAGAAGGAAAAGGACTTAGAGGCAGAGGGAAAAGAACATAAGAAGATGAAGAAAGATAGGGAAATAATATAAAGATAGAGAGGGAAGTAAATGCCTTATCTTTTAATTATCTATATATTTATATTTATTAATCCAGAAAGAAAATGTTTCTCCCATGTAATAAAAAGGAAATTAATATTATGTAATTTTGGGACATTGCTTCATTTTTGAACTGCAAGCTTAGTATATAAGTTGTCATTTTACACACATAGTTCAAAGTTTTGTTTCCTTTAATGTTACTTAACATAGAAACAGAATATCCAGTATTTAAAATGCAGTTTTCACTTAAGTCTGAAACATGAGCATTATCTAATGATACATTTTTTCTGACAGTGCTCTGTCCCGCCAATGAATTACGCCTGGATTCTACGGGAGTCATATTGAGCCCTGGATATCCTGACAGTTACCCAAATCTTCAAATGTGTGCCTGGAGCATTTCTGTGGAAAAAGGATATAACATCAGCATGTTTGTAGAATTCTTCCAGACAGAAAAAGAATTTGATGTTCTTCAGGTGTATGATGGTAACCATAGGTTATATTTACTGGATATTCACAAATTCAAAAATGCTCTAAGTATACATTCAGGCCAATATAAACAGCTGCCTATATGACTTTATTTTACCTTATGGACAATTTTAGAAGTAGCAACATCAAACTTACCTATATACCATATGAAAATCGCACTTAGCTTGATCATTTTGTTATGAATGTAGCTACTTTAGCTAAGGAATTAAAATGTGTAAACAAACACGTTATGCTATTGTTGATGAAATAAATTGGTCCTGGATGAATTTCACCATATTTAATACTGTTCTAAATATATGAAATACTAAACATAAATACTTTATGTTTATCTAAACATAAAGTTATATCTAAATTGTATTATTTTCTTTCTGAAGGACCAAATATTCAAAGTCCAGTGCTTGTTTCACTCAGTGGGGATTATTCATCTGCTTTTAATATAACAAGCAATGGTCATGAAGTATTCCTGCAATGGTCAGCAGATCATGGCAATAACAAAAAAGGCTTCCGGATAAGATATATAGGTATGTGATACTTATAACTTCAGTGCAGACCTCACCTGCATCCTCAATATGCTTGTGATTAAGGAGCACAGACACAGATACTATTCAGTTAGGTATGAATCTGAATCATGGTTCCTCTATTGACGTTTCTTGAGTTATTTATATAACATTTCTGTCCTTCTGTTTCCTTATTATAGTGGTAAACAGTACTATGTCTTTCACATAATTTTTGAAATAATTAAAAGCAGTTAAAGTATTTAACTTAATTATAAACTTTGATACTTTAAGTGTTTATTTTCCCAAGAGAAGGTTCCCTTGAACGCTCAAAAAATAATAGTATTGCTCAATTGTGTGTATCTGATCTATTTAATATATAAATAACTCCTTTAATAAGTTTAAACAAAAGATAAACATACAATTGTAAAAATCTTTTTTTTATCATTGCCCACTGATTTATGATACTTTCTAAAATATTTTAAATATTAAAACACAAAATGATGACTAGATCACTTAAAACCTTTTAGTTTTAAAAAAATTAATTGTTTTTTCATCATTGCTTTTCACTGAGTAATAGTGAAAAAGATGAGGGCTGAAAATTCTTAATATCAAGATGAAATAGCTTTTTCTATATTCCTTCCTGTTTATGAAGTCTACTGATACTGAACCCCAAATTTCCCTGTTGATAAGTGTATATGGTTTTCCATTATGCAAAGATTATATCCCTTTTCTTTACTACCATCCTAAGTCATGTCAGAGGCCATGGGTATGTGCTCAGGAACAAAACACTTCAGAACCAATCAGTCATCTCTTTCTTTAGTGTTCAGATCATGTCTCCTGAAGCCACGGATCATTGCGAATCAGTTCTACTGAAAATTACTTTCTTAAATATTTTATAAATTATTCTGACACAATTGTAGACATAAGCTTAAGTATATTTGATTCTAGTTTTAAAGGTAAACTGTTGAATTTTACTCATTTATATAAATTTGCATGTATAGTATAAAATATACAAATATAATATTTTTGTCTACTTTGATTTTAAAATTATAAGATGATAGTTTGTCAACAATGTGTCTTTTCCATATTAGAAGTAAGTTGTTACTGATATTACATGATAGCATATTTATAATTTTTATCCTATAATTTCTATTGTTTGAAATATTATTAGGCATGCAAAGGAGAAATATTTAAAGACTGAAATATGTACCCAAGTCATTCTTAATACTCTTTCATATTTGAATCAAAGTTTCTATCATATGAACTTTATATATATATTTTTACTAAAGCTGTGCCCAGACTTTATTTAAAAAGTCAGAACATTAAGTTGTATTTTTAATGATGATAATAACTTAAAGGGAAACCATTTAAATCCAACAATTATAAGCATTAGATTCACCATATTAAAGACTATATTAAAGACTTATTCATGTTGATCTTCATGACAAAGTTGGACATAAATATAACAAAAACATCATTTTTAGCCCTAAGAACGACTTAACATATTGAGTACATATTTTGCCTTTAGACAATGACAGGTTATGACACATATATTCTAAATCCATCTCTTTCTTACTATTTACCCCTAAAGTCTCATTTTTTCTCAGATGAATACATTGAAGTTTCAGAGGGTAAATGGATCCTGCCAGGCTGAATAGTCTTAAAAGTACATGTATATGAAAAAGCCAGTTGACATTATCTTTTGACATTTCAGACATCAGGAGATTAAAAAAGTTTTATTTTATTGGCATTTTTTATCACCATATGTAAGCACTCTTGACAGCATGGAAACTCTTTAATAAACTGGGAGAGAGGATTATGAAATGTGGAAGGGTCTATTTTAGACATCCACCAAAATGAAATGCATGCCCTAACATGACATAGGTGTCTGGAGATAATTTCAAAGTGACATGTAGATACATGCTTTAAAATATTGCTACCCAAACTGTGGCATATAGGCCTTTCAAATGACAGGAAATAATACCATTCCAAAATTCAGTGAACTATTTGTATGGCTTTTGAACCTTCAGGGTGTTACAAAAGTATAATGTATTTCAACTTAGGAGACATCTTCAGTGACAATAAGAATTAGAAAAAAGTCCAGAAATAGTTATGTCTCCTAAAGGTTATGTCAATAGATTGTCAGGTGGATGGAAGATAATATGATGTCCATATGAAGTAAAATTCACCTAGATGGCAATTGAATTGACCAGTTTTTATGAACTAGTATTACTATATTTTTATAACTGAATTGTAAAGAGTTTCTGATTCATTAGTTATACAATGATTTTTATTTTCTTTTAAAAAAGCTTTCTACTGTAGTACACCAGAATCCCCACCTCATGGATACATTATCAGTCAAACAGGAGGACAGCTAAACAGTGTGGTCCGCTGGGCCTGTGATCGAGGATTCCGACTTGTCGGGAAAAGCAGTGCTGTGTGCAGAAAGTCTTCCTATGGGTATCACGCATGGGATGCACCGGTCCCTGCTTGTCAAGGTGGAGTATATTAGCCAAAAATGGCACATTGATAAAAGATTAACCTCGTTTAGCATTTTCTTTTAGATTGCTGAAACTTCTAAAATTATAGATATTCAGAAGCATATTATAGATACCTCTAAGGAAAATAAGGCTTGAAAACACAGGCTGATAAATTTGAGGAGCATGTGACACATTGTTTCATAATGTTTCATTTGTTGTTATGTGATTTATGTCTTTATTCTCTCCACTTATATGCATACTGTACTCATACATCTACCATCCTGTCACTTAGCTGTCAGAAATGAATGACCCGGAGCTGGATTTTGTGTTAGTGTAGAATCTGCAGAGAGAAAAGAGAGGGAAAGATGGCCAAGGTCACTGAAAACATTCACTCTCAAGTGTGCAAAAATGTGTTCTCAGTGCAACAAATGTAAAAGAAAATGTAGACAATGACCACATTATTTTTTTTCACTGTTTAGCTAACTTGACAGAAATGACTTTCATTTTGTTAAACATCAAGGCATACTCTGATTGTGCAATGCAAAAGAATGACAATCAAAAAATGGAATATTTTAGAGCTTTGGACTAGGTCCAAAAATGTTTTTAAAAGTAGTTGAGTCTCTTACTAGGTATAGTCAAAAAGACGAGTTTAACAGTTCCACAGGAAGATGTAATGTCATTGGACTTTGACAGTCTTAAAACATATCATATTATTTTGTAATATCAAATTTAAATTTATATTTGATTTATTTTACCCAGCATATGAAAGCATATATAGCAACTGTGAAGCCTCACATTAAAAATGCAAAGCACTTTTAATAAAAAATGGGTGTTACCTCTAATTTACCTATTGAAGGCAATTTATATAAAGAAATAAAATATAAAACAAATCAATTAAAATTTAAAATTTGATAACAACAAGCTGAAATGAACAAAGATTTGATATTACCAGATAACTGAAATGGTTTCTTTTACTTGTTAAATTGTGATCTCTAATTCATGAAAATATAGCTTTCATCAGTTCAGTTCAGTTCAGGCGCTCAGTCGTGTCTGAATCTTTGCGACCCCATGAATCACAGCACGCCAGGCCTCCCTGTCCATCACTAACTCCCAGAGTTCACTCAAACTCACGTCCTTCCAGTCGGTGATGCCATCCAGCCATCTCATCCTCTGTCATCCCCTTCTCCTCCTGCCCCCAATCCCTCCCAGCATCAGAGTCTTTTCCAATGAGTCAACTCTTTGCATGAGGTGGCCAGAGTACTGGAGTTTCAGCTTCAGCATCACTCCTTCCAAAGAACACCCAGGGCTGATCTCCTTTAGAATGGACTGGTTGGATCTCCTTGCAGTCCAAGGGACTCTCAGGAGTCTTCTCCAACACGACAGTTCAAAAGCATCAATTCTTTGGCACTCAGCTTTCTTCACAGTCCAACTCGCACATCCATACATGATCACTGGAAAAACCATAGCCTTGACTAGACGGAACTTTGTTGGCAAAGTAATGTCTCTGCTTTTCAATATGCCATCTAGGTTGGTCATAACTTTTCTTCCAAGGAGCAAGCGTCTTTTAATTTCTTGGCTGCAATCACCATCTGCAGTGATTTTGGAGCCCAGAAAAATAAAGTCTGACCCTGTTTCCACTGTTTCCCCATCTATTTCCCATGAAGTCATGGGACCAGATGCCATGATCTTTGTTTTCTGAATGTTGAGCTTTAAGCCTACTTTTTCACTCTCCTCTTTCACTTTTATCAAGAGGCTTTTGAGTTCCTCTTCACTTTCTGCCATAAGGGTGGTGTTATCTGCATATCTGAGGTTATTGAGATTTCTCCCGGCAATCTTGATTCGAGCTTGTGCTTCTTCCAGCCCAGTGTTTCTCATGGTGTACTCTGCATATAAGTTAAATAAGCAGGGTGACCATATACGGCCTTGACGTACTCCTTTTCCTATTTGGAGCCAGTCTGTTGTTCCATGTCCAGTTTTCATAGATATATAGAAAAAAGTGAGAACTGAAAAACTGTTTCTTTATTTTATTGATGCAGAAACATTAATTACTTATTAGATAGTGGTTACCAACACTGAAGGCACTGACTTCTTGTAGAATAGATACATTTAATAAACTGTCAGAACTTCTGCTTTTCTTTGACCAATGAATAGCAAATGTATTTATACATTTCTAGTATTTCATATGGATTTAAAGTAAACATTTAAATGCGCTGAACTTTGAACAATTAAATATGTTACCAATAATTATTCATGTATATAATTAATCTTTAAGAAAACTTTAGTGAAAACAGTCAACTATTGGTTAAAATAAAAAATTATATTGAACTTTCTGAAATTTTGACATTGTTTTGTAATGTTAGCACTATAATTTCATTGATTTTTTTGGTGTATAATATGACATTTATATAGAGAGCCTTTTTTATTGTTCTTAACTTTAAATTTTTCTATAATTACAAAAGATAAATCAAAATGTATCTGGAAAAAATACATTTTACATAGTAAAGTGATAAAATATTTATATTAGTAACTCAAAGAATCATTTCTAAAATCGACCCTTGATTTTCATTGCAACAAGTTTAAAAGATTATTTTATAAAAAAATTTTATTGTATGTGACCCATCTGTGTTTGGATATAACTAATTAAAATGAAATGGCTAAATATCATTGGAAAGAGCTATATACACTATACAGTTTTGTTGTTGCTGTTGTTCCAAATTTGTTTTGCATTCTTCAGTCACTTTTATTCTTGTCTCTTCAGTCTCCTTATACATCCTTGCATATTTTACTTGAGCTATGGTTAGACAATATGAACACAGTTGAAGATAGAAAAAGTATTCTGTTGTCTCTCTTCAGGTTTGGTTAGGTGTTTTATTTGTCTGTATATCAACTGATCATTCATTGACCCCTTGAATTAAATCATTATCATACCTCTACACAATTGAATGTTGTACAGTGCCGTGTCCGGCACAGCGGGTGAGAAAGACTTGAAATGGGGTGAGCGCCTAATAAAACGACAGACAGATAATTTGGCATGCAGAGAGTCAGGGGGCCCTCCAGCTCTCCATGGCAGGAAGACAAAATGACTCCTCTCAGCCTGCACTTTTATTGGTAGAAGTCATATGAAATCATTAGGAAATAGCTATTCTGGGAAGTTTGATCAGCACACCATAAAGAGGGAGTAAAGTGAAGGCTCTGCTGTTAATCAGGAACATCTTGTTTTGTGTTCATGGGGACGGCCGCAGGGGCAAGCAGTGAAGCGGAGCAGAAAGATGTCCTGCCCCAGGTGTGTCCGGTGGACATGCTTGCGAGGACAATCAGGAGGGCACAGTTTGCCACACCCTCGAGTCATGTGGCGGGTTCTGGTCTCTGCTCCGCCAGGCTGCAACAGTACAGGGTTATGTAGAAACAGTCACTTTATATTCCCTGTTTTCGCTTTTAATTTGTGATTTTTGAGAGCTCTGGAGAGAAGCCTCTGACAGTCACTCAGTGATGAAGATTCTTCTGAACTATGTTTTTCTTTTTTTAGTTAAGAACTTAAATTGTAATGTGTTTACAGGCACATTTGTTTTATCATTTTAGTGTGTTGTCTTTTTTTTTCAGTTCTGAAATATAGTCATTTTATACTAACCATGTGTATAAAATCTATACTATTTAAATTTCACTTTTACTTTGCTATAAGTTTAACCTATACCATCCCAACAATTTGCAGTAAACAGTCTTCAGTAGGGATTCAGTGTGGATGGTTTGTTAAAAATTGAAATTCCCAGAAGTCCTAAGTGGAAATACTAACATTACTTTAATAGACATCAGGGAATGATTTATGTTTGCACCACTATTTTAGAGGTCTATAATTAGATAGCTGGGATAATAACGTAATTATATGAGATTGCTTATATAATTTATTAAATCAAAATTACTTTTCTATTTATAATTTGTAAGTTATTAAATGACAAAAGATCAAACTATTCAACAGTAGGGGGTCTGCCATTTAATTTTGAGAATTTTTTATAGGTTTAGCTAAGATTACTTTTTTTTTTTAAACTTTGTAGTCAATTTGCATGGATTAATCAAAATTAAATACCTAAGTGAAGGGCTTTAGATTGAAATGAGAGACAGGTAAATAGAATACAACTTTTATAAATATTCCAATGAAACTCACATTTTTCTGTTCTTTTCATATGAGAAAATATAGTTACAAGTCCAAAATGTCTTATGTAAAATCAATAAAATGAGGTATTTCAGAAATTAGAAATTTTATGACCAGATGTCATAAATAACTCCAGCTGGTTGAAGTCTGTACCCATATTCAAATATATTAATCTTTCTGCAGATAGATGTATGAATATTTATACTGAATATTTTATATAAAAGATACAGAGAATCTCATTTAGGATTTGTCTGCCAAATATATTCTTTGAAAATTTATTTTTTTTCTTTTTGGAGATGCAGATTGTGCACACTCTGGAAGCAACTGACTTTAGGGGACTTCTGTATAGACATTTTAACTTATGTGAAAATATTTTATATATAATAAACTATTTAAATATAAATCTATACTGTAAATAGCACCTTATGGTAAAACTGACTTTTATGTAAATTAGATTTATAAATATTTATAAATAAAAATCAAGATGTCAAAGACATATCAGCAAAATGCAGAAATATCCAAGCTACATTGAAAACAGTAAGTCCTGGCCCTGCATTTATTAGACATATCCATACATATCATATTCCATGAATGGTACCATTCATGGAGTTTGACTGGACCTAAGATAAGGTAATATCCAGCTTCCAGGTAAAAACCCCTGTTTTCCTCCTGCCCCAAATCCTCGTGTGTTGGTTATCACCACCTGTAAACACTTTAGTCAAATTGAATAGAGCTAATTTGCTAGGTTCAGACATGAGTTAGCACTAATACACTCTATATTTACCTACCTTGCCTTCTCATATAATCTATAAACATGCTGATAATCATGCACGCACTGACAAAAAACTCAGTAAGAAACTAAGAAAGAAAGCACTAATAATGTATGGATTCACCAATTTAAAAGCACTTTCAACACGAGTTTGAAATAAATGATTCAGAAAACGTTATAGCTCAGACAAGCTTTTTGGGGAGATATTCTGAAATTGTTTCAGAGGAATTAATAAAAATCCAAATATTTTTATATGCTTTAAAATTAATGAGACAGCTGATCATTTTTCTGCTTCTCTTGTCTTCTATGTATGTATTTAATTTAGCAATTTCCTGTGGGATTCCTAAAGCTCCAACAAATGGAGGAATACTCACAACAGACTACTTGGTAGGAACTCGAGTTACCTATTTTTGTAATGATGGATATAGATTGTCATCTAAGGAACTTACCACGGCCATATGTCAATCAGATGGAACTTGGAGCAATCATAACAAGACCCCTCGTTGTGTTGGTATGTATGTTAAGAAAATTTCATCACTTGTGTTTCTACTGGTATCTTATATGATTTAAAACTTTAATTTTATGTATCAGACTCTAGAGCTCTTCCCTGAAGTGATATCTAAGAAATAAAAGTAAATTAAGCTGTCTTGTGCTATAAAGAACTATAATATAATGTAAGGACTTTTTACTCATTTTCAGAAGCTCTAGAATATATATGTCAAGAGAATAAAATGACTTTTTTTTAATTTACTTTGTAGAAAGGCATCCATTAGTCAGCATGTTTTCAATATATAGGTCTTTTGAAAAAATTTTTTAAGTTTGCATGAATGAAATTATATTTAATACATTCAGTTCTGGCTTTTATAAACATAAATGATGCTGCTGAGATGATCCAAACTTTTAAACAATTGTCAAACTTCTTCATAGAGCTTACATTTCGAATATTTTTCATTGCTGTCATTAATACTGTAAAATAGGTAAAATAATATTATATAATGGTTATTGGAAATAATTCACATAAAATATTTGATAGCAAAAGGACTGGAAATGTGTTTAAATAAGGTCTTTAATTTTTCTATATAAAACACTTATTTATTCTCCTTTAGTACTGACATTTCAACTTAGCTGTGATTTCATTTAAAATGGGATTGTTAAATTATTTGAAATCTTAACTAAGTGTCTAATAATGCATTTACTTTTATGCTGAGCAAGTTTTGAATTAGCTGTTTATATTGACACTGGGAACTGAGTTCTGTTCATTCAGCAAAAGAGTGAATACTGAATACTCATAAACACTCACACAGGCAAAGTTTATTTTAAAGGATAGAAATATAAAGTTCTTAGCATAGACACTGAGAGGGGGTAAAGAGCCCCCAAAAGGCATGAATAACAGCAGTTTATGTCTTTATTAGAATTAATCTGTTCACTTTTGGTTGGCTCAGAGCCAGATATCTGTAATTTCTGAACAATCAGCTTAAATGTTACCATGTCCAATTTGTCATTTTTATGGATTTTTGAGTCCCCCATTTTCTCAGTGTCTCCAGATACTATGATGCATCCATTGACCCTTTCTGAGGACCTCAGACAAATATTTAAGGACCAAATATATGTTTAAGAGTTAATGGTCCACCTGGAGTTTTTCTTCTTGATGAACTGGACATAAATTAATATTGGTCTTGTCCTGAGTCTGCATGTTTTATGACCCTCCAGTCTAGTGAGGCATGCCTCTGAATGCCTGGAAACTGGAGCAAATATGGCTTTAGGCTAGTGAAGCAAAACATTCATAGGGGAGAATTAAAATTGAAATTAGAAAAGAACAGAGCCTCTGACCCTACACTAACTGCCTAACAATTTTCACCTCAATATCACAAGTCTTGCATAAAAAGATCATTCTCATAAAACAGATTTTCTCAAAATATATAGTCAGTAATAGAGATTCTAGGTAAATGGAACAATATGTGCAAGTACTTTCAACTGTGAAATAGCATGATATATTCAAGGAACTTCCAATAATACCATAGAGCTGAGGGAAAGATTAGCATGAAGAAAAAAATTACTGAAGACTTTGTATGGCTCAGTAGTGAAGGAAGTAAGGAAGTGATGAACTAAGAATGGATAGATATGAGACATAATTAAGTAAAACAGACATGACTGACTTAGTAGTATTTATCTTGTTTTTTGTATAGTTGTTACATGTCCAAGTATCAATTCCTTTACTTTGGAACATGGAAGATGGAGAATTGTGAATGGTTCCCATTACGAATACAAAACCAAAGTAGTTTTCAGCTGTGATCCTGGTTATCATGGATTAGGTCCTGCTTCTATTGAATGTCTTCCTAATGGTACCTGGAGTTGGAGAAATGAAAGACCATATTGCCAAAGTAAGTATACATTCCATTAAAATTATTTCATAAGCAGTCCTTGGTGAATGAATTACTTGGTCACTTCTCTACACACTCTAGAACAATAATGAGATAATATTAATTAAAAATAATTTATTCTCAAGTTATCTTAAAAACTTTGTAACTGTTTTTGTATTTGTAAATGCTTATTAAAAACAGAGTCCTTGGATTCAGATATTCTTTGCTTAGATTCTAGGTCTATCATTTATTAAAACAACTATGCAGATCTTAGCCCTTTACATGTATTATTTCAGTTATACCTTAGTTCCCATTCTATGTCAGTTGATATTATTAGATTTATTTTACTAAAGAAGGAATTGTGCCCAAGAATTTAATCATGTTATGTCAAGTCATAGAGCCTATAAATGATGGAGAACTGGGCTTCAACCCAAGGATTCTAATGAAAACCCTGCCTTTTAGTGTTATTTAATGTTTATTCTGTTTCTTAGACTAGAAAATTATAGTAATGCCTTGTTGTTATTGTTCATTTGTTATGTCCAGTTCTTTGTGACCTCATGGACTGTAGCCTTCCAGGCTGTCCATGGATTTCTTGCCATGGATTTCCCAGGCAAGAATACTAGAGTGGCTTGTTATTTTCTTCTCCATAAGTTCTTCCCAGATCAGAGATTGAAAACATGTCTCCTGCATTGGCAGGCAGATTCTTTACCACGAAGCCACCGGGGAAGCCCACAGTAATACCTATCTCATACTTACTATTTACAATTTAATGGTGTTACATGTTGAAAATACCAGCTAGAACCTGATTCACAGCAGAAATTCAGTAAACATTTATTGAATGAAATTGAACATTTGAGTCATTCTGTTTTCTTGCTTTCTTATAGTAATACTATACATGGCCAGTGTGTAAAGTAGATAAGCTAGCTGAACATAGAAAAATCAGTGGAAATATCTTGAACTTTATTTACTACATTTATTGGGTATTTACTTAGTGCCAGGAAATATACTAAGTTGAAAATTCATCCTTTTATTTCATGTTCATCACAATTTTAAGGCATTTATGATATAAACACATAATTTAGAAATAAGCTAATAAAAACATCTGACATCTAAATGGATTATGGTGACTAAAATATTTAACATAACAGATAACTCTAACAGATGACTGTCTATATGTAGTAAGTATACAAGTACCTAATAATAATTTACTTATGAATTTTTGATTTATTTTCTTAATCTCCATACAAGTAAAGAATCGGGATTGCCATTTTTATAATCATTGATGAATTAAATCTCAAAATGCACATATAAGTTATATATTCTAAAACTATAGCATATGTATTTGTAAATTTTGCCTTATTCTCTTAGGTTTTCACCCAAGATCTTTCCCTTTCTCTGGTCTCATTGTTCTTCCATTTCAAATTCATTAAAGGACACATGGGATAAGGATATTTCAAAGAGCTAGGAAAAAATGTATAACAGCAGCATTCATTAAATCAAACATTGAACAAATATTTGTCTGGTTTCTTTGTGTTCTGTCCTTTATTATATAGAAAAATTTAAGTTCTACATAAGATCAGGTTCCTGCCCAGAAGTAAGAGTGGAGCAAAAATCAGAACCTAAGAATTACAGTTCATAGAGAAAATGGAAAGAACAGAATTTTTTTCTGGTACTTCATTTATTCATCTTTTACATTAAAATATTTAAATATCAGTGTTATTAACCCTATATTATAGCTTCTGCAAAGAATTGTTTGGGGGATTAGTTCAAAACAATCAATATATCTTAAATTTTACATGCAATTTTTCAAAGTTTGCAAATTTTCTATTTGTCTATCTAATAGTCTCCTAAAGCCTAGAGATGAAAGCCAGACCTGGAGCCAGATAAAGGCTGGTGGTTAATTATTAAATTCTGGATTTAAACTGCTAGCTGTAAATTTTTATTTAGCTGTTTATGGGCTCTGAAATCTTATTAAAGTTACTGATAAATCAGAGAAAGACTTTAGACTAATAAATTATCCTCCCTTTAATATTGCTGTTTTGTTGTTTTTTTTTTTTTTCACCACAACCTGTTGAGTGACCAGGTTGGCTAAGCGAAAAACACAAACAAAATCACATGTCATCACATGTCACTGTTACTTCCCTGGTGGCTCAGCTGATAAAGAATCCACTGGCAATGTGAGAGACCTGGGTTCAATCCTTGGGTTGCGAAGATCCCCTGGAGAAAGGAATGGCTACCCACTCCAGTATTGTGGCCTGGAGAATTCCATGGACAGAGGAATTCTGGCAGACTACAGTCCATGGGGTCCCAAAGAGTCAGACAAGACGGAGCGACTTTATTACATTACATGGGAACTCAAAGGAGAAAAACTTTAAATTATGTCATTTATTTTCTCTATACTTTCATGATCTTTCAAACATGTTTTGCAAATATCAAGTTTAATTGTCATATTTAATTGTCAATTTTAATGGTCAAATCATAGGAATTCAGAATGTTGAAAACATGATTTTGTTACAAGTTCATGTTGACTGTATCTTTAGGATTTTTTATTATGTTATTGTTTTCAAGTTATTTCCTGTGGAGAACTCCCAACCCCTCCCAATGGAAATAAGATTGGAACTCAGACTTCATATGGCTCAACAGCCATCTTTACCTGTGATTCAGGATTCATGCTTGTGGGCTCTGCTGTTCGGGAATGCCTTTCTTCAGGTCTTTGGAGTGGATCAGACACCAGATGCCTAGGTACAGATTTTTAAGTCATTTTAAGCAAACATTTTATTCTCCCTCTCAAAAGGCAGCCCTTTTTCATAAGAGATAGTAACTTATGTTCACTCAGTAAGGATGATAAAAACTGGAAAATGTTAAACTTTTAAAATGTCTCATGGTAAAAAAGCTATTAAACAGATATATCTTAATCTACTAGTATTCCAAATGAGAATCTTAAGTCATTAAGGAAAGGCAGAAATTTTTCCCAGCATGGTGAGAATAAAAGGTGAAAACTAATTGCTGAAAATTATATGTCTGCATACTCCACTGAATTAAGCACTGTAGCTGTTAATTCATTCTAAACCATCAATTCTCCTTTCACCTGTTTGCTTAAGGTAATGACTAAAGAAGAAAAACAATTTCCACATTTAACTTTCTCCGTTTTTACTTCCTAACAATTCAACATATGTAATATTACTTTTTATTAAAACTTGAAAATATATATTTTATTATATATTATTATAAATAAAGCTTTTCATTATTTTAAAATATATGTAAACTAACTTTAAAATACTCTATTTGCTAACTCTTTGTCCTGATGAACTGCTATTGTATGCTATATGTTATTTATTGGATTTTATATATAGAGTATGGTTTTATTCACCTACTTAGAACCCTGATTCTGTTTTCTGGAATGATAAGGTGTAAGAGGAATGTTCATAAACATTGACTCTCAGTCTATAAAGACAACATTCTTGCATAGGATATAGTGTAGACATCTAATATAAATTCAAAAGTGTGTCAGTAGGAGGAATGTACTATTGCCAAATAAGCAGATCCTAGAAACTTATATTTTGAATTAATTTGAAGAATGCACATAGCCCAGTCATTCTTCTCATGGTTGAAAACAACTTATCCTTATAGCCCCAGATACTTTTGGCTTAGAATGGTCCTAGAATGTGCTTATGATTGTTTAAATATAGTGTATTTATTCTCAAACTCCCAGCATTTTATTATAAATTTTTCAGTTGAGAGACTTGATGAACACCCACATGCCTACTATCTAGAATGTACAGTTAAACACTTGTATTTGCATATCACATATCTATTCATCCTTTCATGCCTGTATTAACCCATAAATTCATTTTATTTTTGACACATTTTAAAATTGCCAAATGCAGTACACTTCATTTGTAAACATTTCTATATACATATAAGCTAGCTAGAGTTCAATATTTGCTTGTGGTTCTTTTTTTATGTTGGAAAGTGTACAGTGCCATAAATACACTTGGTGCATTTTGACAGCTGTGTACTCCTATATAACTAAAACTACTCAGTAGTTACAGAACATTACCATTAGCTCAGAAAGCTTCCTTGTGACCCTTCATAGTCAATTTGCAGCTCTCCTCCCCTACACCCTGTGATAATAGCTGTTCTGTTTTTTTCGCCATATGGTAGTTCTTCCTGTTCTAGAAATTCATGTGAATGGAATCCTAAGTTTTGTACTCTTTTTGTGTAAGGTTTGTTTTATTCTGTTTCAATTATGTTTTTGTGTGTATCAGTAATTTTTTTTTTAATCTCTAAGTAGAATCTCCTTGTCTTGGTCATTCCCCTACTGGTGATCATATGGACTCAATCCAGTTTGGGGTGATTATGAATAAAGTTGCTATGGATATTTGCATAAAAGTCTTTTTGTGGACACATCTATTCATTTCTGGTGTATACTCTGGATTGAAATTTCTAGAAGAGTTCTAGTTGTCTCACATTTTCTCTAGCATATGGTATAGCTAGTTTTTAAATTTTATTCATTTTTTGGCAGTCATAAAGGTATCTTGCAAAATTTAACTTGCACTATCTTGATGATGACTGATCAAGTACAGTTTCCTGGGCTTATTGGCCATTCATAAATTTTCCTTGGTGAAATTCTGAAGTATCTTATAAATTGCCTTTTATTATGAGTTATAGGAGTTCTTTACATACTGATTTTTTTTAAATAATTTCTCCCCACCTTTTACTTGCCTATTCACTCCTAATGGTGTCTTAATGAGCAGAAGTTTTCAATTTTTATAAAATCTATTTTCTCTCTTTTTTTTCTTTCTTGTTATTACTTTCTGTCTCTAGTTTAGGAAACCTTTGTTCAATCATAAGTCACAAAGATTTCATTTCATATATTTTCCTAGAAGTTTTGCATTTTTGGTATTACTTTATATCTACAACTTATTTTTAATTTGTTGTTGTAAATATCATGAAGTAAGGCTGAGGGTTTTTCTTTGCTTGTTTGTTTTCCAGAAAGATATCTGCCACTTCAAATTTGTTCTTATATTTCAAGATCACTTTGGATACTCCATGTCCTTTGTGTGTTCATATATGTTTTAGAATTAGCTTATTTTTTTATTTTTAAAATGCCTGGTAAGATTATGATCACAATTACATTCAATGTGTAAATCATTGGGGAGAATTGGCATCTAACAACATTAAGTCTTCTACTTCCTGAACATGGTGAAGTTAGTATATTTATTAACTTATAAAGGTCTTTTTTTTTGCAATAGGAAATTTTTATCATAGAGATCATGTATACCTATTGTTAAATTTATTCAGCAGTATTTTTTGTGTGCTTACACTGTTATATGAAATTGTTCATTACTAATTGCATTTCTAATCATTTTCTATTATAAAAATTATTTAAATTATTTATCCTAGTATCCTGCAGCTTTTGTTCACCTATTAGTTATGGATTTTCTTAAAATAGCATTGTCTATGTGTATGTCATGAGCATAAAATATAAGAGTTTTACTTTTTCTGTCTTTTCCTTTATGTTTTTCCTTTATTCCTTTATATTAGTATATATAGCCCACCAAACAATGTTAAATAGAGCTAGTGAGAGTGGTCATACTTTTCTTGGCCCCTGTATCAGGAGGAAAGGATTTAATATTTCATCAATCGATATAATATGAACTTTTTTTCTTAGATGTATTTATAAGGTTCAGAAAATGTCTGTACATTCCTAAGTATGGTAGATGACAGTGGTCAATATTTCATCTTAAACCAACAAGTCATTTCTAGATAAAACCCAGAAAATCATGATGTATTATATATTTTTTTCTAAGTTTTTTTTTTTAAGTCCTGCATCTGTATTCATAAGGGACATTTTTTCTGTGTCTTTTATAGGTTTAATATTGGGGTTATGATTACTTCATTAAACAAATTAGGAAGTGATTCTTTTTCTTCTGTTTTCTAAGAGTCTGTATAAGACTGATATTTGTTTGTTTCCTTGCTTTTTTTGCTTAAATATTTGATTGAAATTACCAGTGAAAAAATATAAATCTAAGTGTATTTTTTTTTTCGCAGAGGGAGTTATTATTTAAGAATTACTTTAATAGATACTTTAATAGATAAAGGACTATTTGTATTTTCTTGTGTTAGTTTTTGGATGATACAACTTCAAAAAATTTGTCCTCTTGTTCTGAATTGTTAAATATGTTGTAATAAAACAGTTCTTAATATTCCCTGATCCTTTTAACATCTGTAAGCTTTATAGTAATGTTACTTCATTTATTCCTGACATTGGTAATTTTAGTATCTTTTTTGTTTGTTGGTAGGATTGGCTAGGAGCTTAACAAAGCTAGGAGTTTAACAATTTTGCCAACTCTTTTTTCAAGTTTCTAACCTTTGACTACCTTGATTGTCTTTCAGTGAGATATTTCACCTGGCCTGGTCTCCATTTTCCTTCTTCTTTTTTTTTTAATAGAGGGATAACTGACATACAGTATTATATTAGTTTATCTTACAACATATGAATTCAACATTTGTATACATTGCAAAATAGTTACTAGAGTAAGTCTAGTTACTGTCACTTTACAAAGTTAACACAAAATTATTGAATATATTCCCCAAGCTGTCCATTGTATCCTCATGACTTACTTATTTTATTCACCTTCCTCTTACTCTCCTCTCCTCTGTCAACCTCTAATCTCTTCTCTGTTTTTATTCTGTTTGTTTTTTTGTTTTGTTTTTTGGATTCCAAATATAAGTGAAGTCGTTGTGGTATTTATCTTTCTCTACTGACTTATTTCACTTAGTGTAATACCCTCAAGGTCCCTCCGTGTTATTCTGAATGGCAAGATTCTGTACTTTTTATAACTGAGTAGTATACCATTATGCATGTGTGAGATGAGTGTGTGTATTTTATAGTTTTTTATCAATTCATCTATTGAGGGACACTTAGTGGTTTTCATATTTTGGCTACTGTAAACAATGCTACAATGAACATGAAAGTGCATAAATCTTTTTGAGTTAGTGTTTATTTTTTCCCTTTGGATAGATACCCAGTAGTGGGATTGCTGGATCACATGGAAGCTCTATTTTTAATTTTTTGAGTAATCTCCATATTGTTTTCCATAGTGGCTGGACCAGTTTACATTCTCACCAAAAATGCACAGGGGTTTCTTTTCTCTACCTCCTCACCAACACTTGCTATTTCTAGTTGTCTTTCTGATAATGACGATCCTGACAGGTGTAAGGTGATACCTCTTTGTGGTTTTGATTTGCATTTCCCTGATGTTTAGTGATATCCAGCTTCTTTTCATGTGCCTGTGGGCAAATTATATGTCTTCTTTGGAAAAATGTTTGCTGAGGTCCTCTGCCTATTTTATTTTATTTTTTAATTCAACTGCTTGTTGTTTTTGTTGTTGTTGTTGTTGTTGTTTTTACTGTTGTTACTGAGCTATAGGATCTCTTTATATATTTTGGAAAGTAGCTCTTTTTCATTTATATCATTTTCATATATCTTCTCTAATTCCGCCAATTGCCTTATCGTTTTGATGACAGTTTTCATTCACTGTGTAAAAGCTTTTTTATTTATTTTTCTTGTTGTCTTTGTCAAAGAAGACAGATCTAAAAAAATATATATTGTTTAGAATGATGTCAGACAATATGCTGCTTATGTTTTCTTCTAGGAGTTCACGGTTTTGAATCCTTCTTTATATATAATTTTATTTGTTTTTGACCATGTAGGGTCTTCATTGCTGGACAGCCTTTTCTCTGGTTGCACTGAGCAAGAACTAGTTGTGATGCTAGGGCTTCTCACTGTGTGGTGGCTTCTCTTGTTGGGTAGGGGCCCTAGAGCACATGAGCTTCAGTACTTGCCACATGTGGGCTCAGTAATTGTGGCTCCCAGGTTCTAGACCACAGGCTTATTAGCTGTGGCACACTGGCTTACTTGTTCCATGGCATTTAATTTTGTATACTGAAACTATACTAAATTTATTACTACTAATAGTTTTTGGTAGCATCTTTAGAATTTTCTATATACAGTATCTGAAAATAGTGATAGTTTTATTTTGTCCCTTCCAGTTTGGATGTGTTTTATTTCTTTTCCTTGTGTGATTACTGTTGTTATTCCAAACCCAAGTCTCCTGCATTGCAGGCAGATGCTTGACCATCTGAGCTATTAGGGAAGCCCAACATAGTGCTTGGATCCCTGGAATAAATCACACTTGATCTTGGTGTATGATTTGTTTAAAGTATTGTTGAATTCAGTTTGCCAAGAGGATTTTTTTACATCTATATTTATTAGGGATATTGATCTTTAGATTTCCTTTTTGTGGTGTCCTTGACTGGTTTTGGTGTCAGGGTAATGCTGGCCTCATAAAATAAGCTGCAAAGATTTCTCTGCCATATAATTTTTTGGAAGAGTTTCAGAAGAATAACTTTTAAAAATTCACCAGTGAAGTCATCTGGTCCTGGATTTTTGTCTATTGAAAGGTTTTTGACTACTGTCACTATCTGTGTACTGTGATTGTTTGATTCAGATTTTCTATTTCTTCATGAATCAGTCTTGAAAGACTGTAAATTTCTAAAGATTTATACATTTCTTCTAGTTTTTCCAATTTGTTGATAATAATTGCTCCTAGTAGTCTCATAATTCTTTGTATTTTTGTGCTAATAGTTGTAATCTCTCATCTTTTATTTCTGAGTTTATTTGAGCCTTTTCTCTTGTTTTTAAAGAAAGAATTTTTAGTTCAGGTAATTTTCTCTGTTATTTATCTATTTCCTTGATTTCTATAAATGTCTTTAATATATTCTTCTATGTATTTATTTTGGCTTTTCTTTTTTTATTTTCCTTTTCCTAAAATGAAATATTGCTTGTGTCATAAAATCGGATATTGCTGTATTGTATATAAATACATAAATCATAAAACTAGATCAAAATATTAAAAAATATTATTTTGACCCATTTCAGCGGGTCACTGTGGAATTCCGGAGCTTATTGTGAATGGTCAAGTCATTGGAGAAAATTATGGTTACAGAGACACAGTTGTTTATCAATGTAATCCTGGTTTTCGCTTGATTGGTTCTTCAGTAAGAATATGTCAACAAGATCACAATTGGTCTGGTCAACTTCCAGCCTGTGTGCGTAAGTAAGCATAGCAAAAGTAGTCAAAGACCTCTGTTCAGTTCTCATGTAATTACCAATATTTTTTTCTTAGGTAAGGTAAATGATTATATAGACAGATACACACACAGGTATGCATGTGTATTTAAAGAACTAAGTTCTCACAATGCATTTTTTTATACTGACATGCTAGTCTTTAAAGTAGGGTGTGTTCAGAAGTATAAAAAACCATACACTGTGAAAGTGGAAGATATATTAGAATGTGTGTCATTACTCTTTTGGATTTGGAACAATTTTGTTATTGTTTTAATAAAAGATCTCACTAGTTCAGCAAATATTCATCTAATCTCTTAAGTTAATTTAGATGTGAATTTACACATGAAGGATAAAATGAATTTTAAAATAGTCTAGTACTTTTTCTTTCTCTCACTGACTACCCAGTACTCAGAATTACGCAATATTTCACATCACAATTTATCCTATTTTGGATTGAAAAGTAAATTATCCATGTATTTTTGTTTTTTCTCCTGATAATTTCCACCAGTGATCACTGATATTTGTATTAAAACCGGTGTAAGGAAATGAGGATAAATACTGTAAACATGTTGTAGTTTTAACATATAGGATTAAATGACAAAGATTTTGGAGGCTTCAGAGAAATAATTCATGGGGCTTTTAGTATGAGTTCACATATTTATAAATTCTATCACTGTCAACCTCATATCCAATCAACAGTATTTTATTGGAGTTCTAGTTTAATGGAAAATACATTAGTGTGTTAAGATTTAATAAGATAATAGAGCATACAGTTATCAAAATTGCTTATCTGTGTTGTATGTGCATGTAATAACAGACCATCTAATGATTTAAAGACAGAAATAGTATGCTGGATCTATACCAGTTTTTTTTTCCTTTCATTATATAAAGAAAGTGAAGTCAGTCAGTCATGTCTGACTCTTTGCAACCCCGTGGACTGTAGACTGCCAGGCTCCTCCATCCATGGTATTTTCCAGGCAAGAATACTGAAGTGGGTTGTCATTTCCTTCACCCGACCCAGGAATCAAACCTGGGTCTCCTGAACTGCAGGCAGACTCTTTACTGGCTGAGCCACTGGGGAATCTCCTCATTATATAAAGGCATAGCCAACTAACACTACTACTTTTCTTGCTGAATAATTGGGACTATAAATGAAAACTGGCCCCTGAGGTAAAACAAGCACAAGTTTCTCTATTAATAATTTTAAACAGGAATAAGATTCAGTTACATTTTCAAATGAATGGTTGATATTAACATTACAGCAGAAAATTAATTGCTGTTGGGTCATTTCGAAGTATTAAAAGTGACGTCGTCTTTCACTGTGCCCAATTATGAAGCAGTATTACTGGAGTTGCTATAATTAATTAGTGAGATAATGCTATAAAACAGTTCATAGAAATACGATGTGTTTGGGAAAACCAAGGACTAAATAAATTCTAAAAAAGAGCTTTAAAATGATTTAAATAGTTCATCTAATTGAAATAGTTCATCTAATTTCTACATCTGTGTCAGTATTTCCAAACAAAACTGCTAGGTTATCAAATATCAATAGTGAAGAAAACATACCAGTAAGGTTGTTTGGTTTAGGGAATGTTAATATTGGTATCTCAATATATTAAGAATTCTAATACAGCATAAGACATCATTTTTATTGCAGTCATATTAAGCTGTTCTTCAAGCACACTTTTGTTTATCCATTAATCATAAAAAATCATTGCATAAATAATATAAGAAATGATTTCAAAATTAAATACAAAAAATTGCCTTCATTTATCTCCAATTCTTAAGCCCCACTAGAAAAGGAAAGTTGATTCAGTTTCATTCCTTTTTGCCGTTAACTAGTTATGTGAACTTCAATCATTCCCAAATGTCTTTGAATTTCAGTATTCTTCCCTAAAAAGAAATAAAATGAAAAGTTACCATGGAACTTTTAATATCTATGCACCACTTGCATACCATTACTAGAATTATAAATAATTGTCTACTCTCTAACATAATATTGCAATGATTCTACTCTATTGGACCAGTTTGGCTTTCTAAATTGTTCCTTTGCATTAATAAAATTAAGTATTTTTTCCTACAAAAGTGGCCTTCTTTCCACATTCTTTGAAGTAATTAAGTGTACTTTTCATTTAATAATTGATAACCAATTATTCTATTCTGTGTCTCTCCCAACCCAACCTTGTTGCTATTAGCTGTGAGCTGTGGTCACCCTGGTAGTCCAATTTATGGAAGAACAAGTGGGAATGGATTCAATTTTAATGATGTGGTAACATTCTCCTGCAATATTGGGTATCTCATGCAGGGGCCAACAAAGGCCCAGTGCCAGGCCAACAGACAGTGGAGCCATCCTCCACCAGTGTGCAAAGGTAAAAATCTAACCGTATTATAGCTGAGAGCATTGTAATAATATGTCTGTATAAACACAAATGGTAATATTTGAAACAATTTGGGCAAAACAGTAGAAAATTAATAAAACAAATATTTAATATTAATGTCATCTCATTACTAATGCTTTCCTTTATCTTATTTGTTAACTTTTTTAGAAGTTATAAAACTGATAAATGTTATTTCAGTTGCTTAACTAACTGTGTTATCTGGTACCTGTTCTATAGCTGTATATAAAGTCATTTAGCTCATTTTTACTTGCAGTTGGCTTCAGAATTAATAGAACTAATCTTCTCAGCTTATTTTTTCACATTTTTAAACATTGTGGAGTATAGTTAATTTACAATGTTATATTGTAAATTTTTGTTGGAGTATAGTTGATTTACAGTGTTATGTTAGTTTCAGGTGTTTTATATATATATATGTGTGTGTGTGTATGTATGTATGTATATATCTTTTTAAGATTCTTTTCCCATATAGGTAATTACACAGTATTGAGTAGAGTTCCCTGTACTATACAGTAGGTCCTTATTAGTTATCTAGTTTATATATAGTGATGTGTATATATCAGTCCTAATCTCCCAATTTATCTCCTCTCTTCCTTCTGGTAACCATAAGTCCATTTTCTACATCTGTGACTCTATTTCTATTTTCTAAATCTTTCTCTGTCTGATTTATTTTACTCAGTATGACAATCTTCATATTTTTGGAAAAACAATGTTTGAGGTTTATGTTACGGTAATACCTGTGTTTGTTAGGAGTTTGTTTATTGTTCTCTCTATGGAAACATAGAGAATCATTTGTATTTTTTCTGTTTGCAAAGAAGTATGATATATTTCATAGTCTGATAAAATACAACTCAATTATCATTTTCCTCCATTTTCTATGACCATAGGTTGAAAGGTATATTTCTTTTTTTAATGTATCATTCTTTATAAATCTGTGTGCAGTATATTTACAGAGTTGCTGTTGTTTAAAATAGTTTTGCAAAGAAGCTCTCCTGTTTCCAATATTGTCAGCCATATATCCATAGTTCTTTATGTTAATTTTCTTGCTTGAATCTTTGTTTTGTTTGATAAAATTTACCTTTGAAACTAAGTTTCTAATGAAAATTTATATATTATATTATCCTAAATATATATTTTTAAAATGTGTCATTTGTTTAGTGGTCAACTGTTCTGATCCTGGAATTCCAGCCAATTCCAAAAGAGAAAGTAAAATAGAACATGGGAATTTCACCTATGGCACTGTGGTATTCTATGACTGCAATCCTGGATATTTCTTATTTGGATCTTCAGTTTTGATATGTCAACCAAATGGACAATGGGACAAACCTTTACCAGAATGTATCAGTAAGTAGATAATGTGAACTCTTCCTTGAGAAAATGCCCTGAAACCAACATGTATATTTATTGTCTTTATGAAATATTAAGAGCTGTGTATCAGAAGGAAGCGTACTGATTGTACTTTTTTATTGTTTTGAAAGTGCCCTCCCTGTATTCTACCAATTCAGTGCCCGTGTGCCATCCATATTAATATTAATATGATTAATATTTCTCTATTATTCCTTGATTTTAAACCTTCATGCAACAGACAGAATAATAAAGGCAGATATAGTTCATACTCTGTGATGTTGCCATTCCACGAGAGGCAACTATATTTTTATTTTCTCTTGTACTACTATTTCAAATTTCATTTAAAGCAAAATGAGTCAACATAAATAGCCACCAGGGCTGCAAAATGCTTGGGAAAATTAGAGTGTTACTTAAAACTCATTGACTTTAAATATTTATCTTATACAGGCACATGCATATATGAAATGTTAATATACATTATCTTTAAGGTAGTAGGAATATGCATACATTTTGTTATATGTATTTTGGGAGCTATAGAATATAAATAAAATAAATTATAGAAGTTTTGCATATAATTAACATGTATAGTGAGAAAATAATTTAACAGAAATAAATCAAAAGTATCTGAAGACAGATAAATGAATTTGAATTCTAGGCATTCAGCTTATTGATAGGACTCAGTTGCATTTGCTTCTCAGAGTTGATGAATATTGGACATGATAGGAAAGAAACAATCATTGTGCAAATAATTTTTAGTTATACTAAATTGCTAAATTATAAAATCATTTTATGATTGTTTTATTTAGAGGTACTTTATATACATGCAGTTTTTTAAATAGTTGTGGCATCATTTATGTACTCATTCACGAACAAAGAAAAATTTATATAGTGCCTATCTAATTTCATATACTATGCAGATAATTCAGTCAGTTGTTGATCCCTTGTTTAAAATGTATTTGATTTCTTTTTGTAGACTAGTTTACTAATGGTTTAAGTAATTCACTTATCCTTGTATGGCTACAACATGGAAGTTAAAAATCTTTTGTAGGACCTGTAAACATGAACTTCTTCAGATATTCATAGCTCTCATATACTTTTTACCTTTTCCTTATTTTCTATAGCACTTCCTGGTAGTGTGCTATTTACTCAGGGGTTTTACTAAGTTTATATCTCATGTGTGCTATTTAATAGTCATCATATTTAATACTCTAGTCATAAAAGGGAACACATAGTAAGTTCCGAAGCTACTTCTAGCTTATAGAGAATTCTCAGTGTTTTAACATCTGATTCTGCTCAACTTAGCTGTATTTTGGTTGATAAGCCTCTGAGTATTTTCGTTTTACAGGATGATTTATTTATTAATGGTCAGGAGTAGAATTTAGACTATATATGCATAGTCTGAATCGTGTGCCACAGATCCATCTTCCATCCTTCTCCTTTACCCTCAAAGTTTTTCCCTTTTAATTTCTGTAGGGCATTTTGAATTCTATATGGAATCCTATAACATTATTTAGCCAATCCATACCACTCCTCTCCCTATCTTTCACATCCTTACCTAGACAAATGAATGCGTCCAATCCATGTACATGTGTATATAAACAAACACCCACCACCCCAATACATACAGGCATATTGAGTCAGTCATTTAAGCTTACTTACAGTGTTCCTGTTAAACTCATACTCAGGGTGAGTGGGCTAACAGAATGACTCCTGTAACTTCAACTTACATGTAAATGTTTGATTTTCAGAGGATGTATATAGTGGAACAGATAATTCTGATTCATTAATATTTCAAAAAAAGTTGGTGCAGGTTGTTCGATAGGAGATATAAAAAATTTTTATATCCAATAATTATGTATTGTAGTGATTGACTGTGGACACCCTGGCGTTCCTCCTAATGCAGTCCTGTCTGGTGAGAAGTATACTTTTGGGTCTACTGTTCACTATTCCTGCACAGGAAAGCGTACACTTCTAGGCCAATCATCAAGGACTTGCCAATTAAATGGCCATTGGAGTGGATCACAACCTCATTGTTCAGGTACCAGTGGGAAAATTGGATGATGTTTATTGGAAATTACATTATGAGTATTATGATTGGGGTTATTTTATTAGTAGTATTATGATCGGGGCTTCCCGGGTGGCTCAGTGGTAAAGAACCCACCTGCTAGTGCAGGAGATGCAGGTAATGCGGGTTCAATCCCTGGGTCAGGAAGAGTTCCCGGAGAAAGAAATGGCAACCCACTCTAGTATTCTTGCCTGGAGAATTTCATGGACAGAGGAGGCTGGTGGGCTAGAGTCCATAGGGTCTCAAAGAGTTGGACAGGACTTAGCAACTGAACTTGAACACAAAGCAATCTAAAGAGATACAATAAAACATTTCTCTTTTAAAAATATCATGAGGGAAGCTATAACATTATTTTTACATTTATCAGAATTCTTAAGGTAATTTAGAGTTTACAATGCAAATTAATACTGATCTTATATATGAAAAATTACAGGTGTAAATTTTGAACTGTGTTGTATTGAACATAAGTGGTTTTAGAATGCTACTTTCTGTGAAATGCTTTTATCCATTAGAATAGCAATTCACTTAGGCTTTAGCAATTCCATTTTAGCAGATATAAAAGACAATTTTCCCCAGAAGGTAATATTATATCAATGATTTCCTGTTAGAATTCAGTTCTTTGTAACTGAACTTTTTAAGCAATTGATTATTTAATAGCATGATTTTAAAATAAAGTCCTAAATGTTTTAAATTAAACTAACCCATCAAGTTTTATAAGAGGTGTTTATCTATCATAATTTGATTTGTTATTAAGGCAACAGAAAACTCCTGTATCTCTATAATCCCAATAGCATTTTCTTAGAATATGTAAACATTAAATCTATTTTTAATAATTTTTTCACAAAGTAAGCATTTGATAAATATTATCTAAGGTCTTTAAGCCACTATTTTTCTTCACTAATTGTTATTTCTGTTTTAGAGCTGTGAGGTTACCCTACTTGATACTATTCATTCTATTTTTGTCTACCTGCCAGAATTAGTGCTTTTTTTTCTGCCTATTCTTTTCATTTACATATTTATTTTTGTGTTATTGTATCTCTGTGGAGATCATATGATGATTTATTAGGAGTTGTTTCACATTATTCTTCTTTTAGAGGTAAAAAGTATGAAATAGTTCATTAATTTCAGTTATGTTAATTATTATGTAATTATGGTTAAATCCTATGAAGTCACTGCCTGGGACAGTGATAAATTATGAAAACTATCAGTTAATTTACAAACTCAGATAACTGATAATACACATAAACCCACAAGCGTTTTCTCTGTCACACACACTCACGATGGATTAGAAAGCTACTACTTAGTTGTAGAATAAAGTGTGTATAGATATATTTAAAAGTGAAATAGTGTCCTTAAATCTTCATGTGGTTATTAATATTGCATCATATGATGATAAGAAAGTATTAGAAAAGATTCCAGATGCACAGAACATGTCAAAATTGGCATCTAGGTAGACAGAAAGCACTTTCAATGATTATACATTCAACTCTCTCTCTCTGTTTCTCTGTCTCTCTCTGTCTTTTCTCTATCTGTCTTATTGAATACTAGTTGTGGCAACTTTAATTAGACATATTTAAGAAATGAGAAAGGGACTGAGCAAACCCTAAACACTATAGTCAAGAGAAACACCCTGTCATGAGCAAAATTCTTAACAACTTAAGTCAGAGTTTCTAGTCTTTGTTTATAATTCATTTTTGTACTTTTATGTATAAAAGTATGGATTTTTTTCATCTTTGGTCAATGGTCATTAATAGAGAAGATTAAATGGTATAAGTTTAGACTAGAAATATTATACTTTAATATTTACATTTTCCAACACATCACAGTTCTGTTTTAACAGAAACTGATTTTAATTCAGAGAAGAAAAGATGAAAATTGCCAATTCCACGTTCTAAATTTTAACTGTATGAACACATCGCATTGTCATTTGAGCCCAAAAAATTGTCAATTATGAATTTTCTATTACCTTGGTTAAGAACTAGATTTGGGAAATACTAATGAAATGTCTTCAACTTATTAGATGTTTCCAAATATCAAAATGTGGAAAATAACACCATGCTCCACAACTACTTTCTTTTTCCTTTAGGCTTTTTCTTATGACTGGAGTCAAATGGAAAATATGAATTATGATTTTACCCAGTCAACTTACCATATTAAAGCACAACAGGAACAACAACAAAAATGCCCATAGGACTGATGGACTAAATCATGAATTTAGTAAATGTTTATTGAATTAAATTAATTTGAACTGTACTGAATTGCAGGTGATGCTACTGGTACATGTGGGGATCCAGGTACTCCTGGTCACGGTTCTAGACAGGAAAGCGATTTCCGAACCAAGAGTTCTGTACGCTTTGCCTGTGATACTGGTTATATCCTTCATGGTTCAGAAGAAAGAACATGTTTACCCAATGGGAGTTGGACTGGAAGGCAGCCAGAATGCAAAGGTAAAGTCAAGTAGAAACTAATAACATCGAGAGTGTTGGAATTTGATGTGGATCAAATTCAACTGTGTGCTGCTAAGTGAAATTACTCCTTCCAGTACTCTCTGTCTTCAACCATGGAATAAAAGTAGTAGTATTCCAGCTTTACCAATACTATCGTATAAAAGAAATATGACAGGTAATAATTATTAATTTAGTCTCAAGTATGTCTAAAGTGTCATTTATATACAAACATTGTTCACATCACAGCAGATATCAGGATTGGAAAAGCTAAGAAGATATTTTTCCCCCATCACAGTGCTCTGTATTGTTGACAGCACTAGGAAAAAATTAGGTTTTTCTGACATTAGTACATTACCTCACAATGTTTTAGTTTTCAGGTTTGTAGAAATGGTAAAATATAGAAAGATGTCTAAGTATACATGATGTTTTTCATTTATGGGTATTGCTAATAACCAGATCAGAGGAACCTGGTTGGCTACAGTCCATGGGGTCTCAAAGAGTCAGTCAGACAGAATTGAGTGACAAAGCACAGCACAGCACAGAATTGTTCTGATTGGTTCAGAGTTAACATGATCAAATCTTTACAATATTGACTATAAAGGAAATGTTGCAGGGAAATTATCCTTATGATTTGAATTGCTCTTTTTTGAGATTATTTTAGGACAAAAAAAAAAAAACCTTGCAAAAGTATTTATGAAACTTGCTTGATGTTGTACCAAATGTATTGGTTTTATAAACAGAAAACAATTCCCAGTGGAACCTTCTTAACAGTTTTTAAATTGACTATATTTCAGAAACTTTTTATTATGTTTAAAACTATATCTCTACTTTAGGAAAGGCATTCATCCCTTTTTAACTGGACTGAATTTAATAATGGTAAGAGAGAATTACAAATCAGTTTCTGTTATAGGTTGGAGAACAAAGTTGTTGAGCAAAAGACACGAAGTACGCTGTCTTCACTTCATTTCTCAAGCTTATTTACCAAAGGCAGTCTTTGTAATGATGTTGCACATCATGTGGGTGATAGCTAAGTCAGCCTTTTGTTCAGCTGTACTGCAAAATATTTGTAGATGAAATGCAACCCAGTGCTAATCTTGTATTGTTCATATATACATTATAGATAAAACAGAAGTAGGAGTTGTAGCAAATATAACAGAATTAATACTTTTTGCATAAAATGGAGTACACGCAAATCACCTGGTAAAACAGATTCTAGTAAATGAATAGAAAGAAGAAATAAACAGAAAATACAAAAGAGCAAAAAATTTTCAGTTATAGAAGAAATTCTACATAAGTACTAATCAGAAAATTATGGTTAAGCATCCGCATCATTTTCATCTGTTTTAATATGAAATTGTAGTGTATGTACAGCAAAACTAGAACTTCAAAGCATTTCTAGAGCCTTTAAATTACATTTTAGATTAATTTGATAAAATGCATATATATTGTTAACTTTGATCTATAACTCCATTTTTGAGAATTTTGTTCCTAAAGAAAATAAAAATATTGAAGAGAACACACAATCATAAAGATGCATTATTTTTATTTCAAACACTCTAACTACCAAAAACAGGAACCAATCTGACAACACTAGAAAAAATATCACATAGGCAATTGTATATTTATATAATGTGATAGTGAAAATACTAGAATAAGCCATGGAGCAATATGAGAAAATGTATCATACAAAGCTTAATTGAAAAATAAGATCAATAGTATGCACTCTATTAAAATCATAGGAAATGATAGTCACTTGAGAGAAAAAAATAAAAGTCAATATAATAAAAATGACAATATTACAGAGAGGTGAAATTTGTAATATTTTTATTCTCTTTATTCCAAATGTTTTGTAGTGCTGCATTACTTTAGTAATTGAAAACCTTTCTGAGAATGCAATAGATTAACTATCTATTAAATATTAAATATCTATTAAATATTAAAATATCAAATGAGTATGATAAAATATCTTAAATAAAAACGTACAGATTTAAAGAGTGTAACATTCTTTGACGAACTGACAAGGTTTTTAAAAATGATGGGACATGATATTGGAGGGGTTGTGTGAAAATAAGCAAACTTTCATACCATTGATACAAATGTGTATTGTTATATAGTGTTCTATAAAAACAAAAGTTGGCTTAAAGCTCAACATTCAGAAAACGAAGATCATGGCATCTGGTCCCATCACTTCATGGGAAATAGATGGGGAAACAGTAGAAACAGTGTCAGACTTTATTTTGGGGGGCTCCGAAATCACTGCAGATGGTGACTTCAGCCATGAAATTAAAAGACGCTTACTCCTTGGAAGAAAAGTTATGAACAACCTAGATAGTATATTCAGAAGCAGAGACATTGCTTTGCAGATTAAGGTCCGTCTAGTCAAGGCTATGGTTTTTCCTGTGAAGAAAAATCATATGTGAGAGTTGGACTGTGACGAAGGCTGAGCACCGAAGAATTGATGCTTTTGAACTGTGGTGTTGGAGAAGACTCTTGAGAGTCCCTTGGACTGCAAGGAGATCCAACCAGTCCGTTCTGAAGGAGATCAACCCTGGGATTTCTTTGGAAGGAATGATGCTAAAGCTGAAGCTTCAGTGCTTTGGCCACCTCATGCGAAGAGTTGACTCATTGGAAAGGACTCTGATGCTGGGAGGGATTGGGGGCAGGAGGAGAAGGGGACGACCGAGGATGAGATGGCTGGATGGCATCACCGACTCGATGGACGTGAGTCTGAGTGAACTCTGGGAGATGGTGATGGACAGGGAGGCCTGATGTGCTGCGATTCATGGGGTCGCAAAGAGTTGGACACAACTGAGCGACTGTACTGAACTGATACAGTGTTCTAATAATTTGGATAACTCTGTATATACTTAAAAGTATTTTTCAGAACTTAAAATTATCCAGAAATTCCACTTTTAGAAATTTATCTTAAAAATAGGATCAATGTACATAGTTGTATATATAAGCTAGAGTGTATTATAACCCAAAATGTTAGAGAAACTAAATTGAATTTCATGTTTATCAGCAGGAGATTGGTTAGAAGATCCTGAAAACACACAGAATGGAAAAGTATCCCATTACTAACCTTTATGAAAGATGCCCTAATTATTATTTGCAAACTGTTTGTTTCCTCTCTACCCACAAACCTATAGCACCGCTACAAATGACAGACAAAATTAAGTATTTAAGATGTTGGGGTTTCCTGATGGCTCAGATGGTAAAGGGTCTGCCCAAAATGCAGGAGACCCTGGTTCGATCCCTGGGTTGGGAAGATCCCCTGAAGAAGGAAATGGCAACCCACTCCAATCCTCTTGCCTAAAAATTCCATGGGTGGAGGATCCTGGTGGGCTACAGTCCATGGGGTCGCAAAGAGTCGGACATGACTGAGTGACTTCCTTTAAAATGTATAATTATACTTCATATTCATACAAATAGCCTTAAAATTTGTAAAGTCTTAGGAAGTTTTCTTATACTGAAACAAAATTAGATATTGCGACTGACATAGGCTTCTTTTTTAATATATAAAAAATTCACTTATGCCATTGATGGCAAGTGGTTAAACATAATATGGAGTAATCATATAAGGCATTTATGTTTGTGACTCTACTGAGGATGTATTGAAATCTTAATGAAAGTCATTCCTACTTTGTTTTATTCAGTTTATTTTTGTAGACTTTGGTCCAGATATAGAGATTAATAAGTTTTAATGCAAACCAGTTATATAAAAACAAACATGATGCTTATAATATCTAAGTGTATATTTTATATGTTTTCTAACAAATATAATTGTAGTAAATCTTTGTTGCTTCTCATTACATATCTTCCAGTTTTACATGAGTAGCTTTTTAGGCAGAGACTCTTAAAATCCTCCTTTGAAAGATTTTGTATTACCCAAAAGCAATACTCAAGTAATTACGTGCAAAGTTTTTACCAAAATGACTAACAAAAATCATAAAAGTTAGCTATTCTATGATTTGTATCCCAGTAAGTAAACTAATAAAATAAATATAAATTCATCTTGAATTTTAACTCCTCATAAAACAGACTTCAATGCTTAGAGGATTTTTATAGCTTCTTTGGACAATTTGAAACAATCATTTATTCCTTAACTGTTTGTGAGAGGATTCCTGAATGCACTATTTTTATATATACTCTTGACCATTTTGTTTTATAGCTGTACAGTGTGGTAACCCTGGGACAACAGCCAATGGAAAAGTCTTTCGGATTGATGGCACAACATTTTCTAGTTCAGTCATTTATTCCTGCGTGGAGGGATATATTCTTTCTGGACCTTCAGTTAGGCAGTGCACAGCCAATGGAACATGGTCGGGAACTTTGCCTAACTGTACAAGTAAGTTTCTTTTCAATATTTTGAAATATCACTAGACATATGAAAAGTAGTTGTATAAACATGTATGTCTGTGTTTTGTATTATAATTAATCAAACCAAGCAAGAATTTGAATATTTATAGGTGGTTCAGACCATAAGGAATCTGCCTGCAATGTCGGAGACCTGGGTTCAATCCCTGGGTGGGAAGATCCCAAGGAGAAGGGAGTGACAACCCACTCCAGTATTCTTGCCTGAAGAATTCCATAGACAGAGGAGCCTAGTGGGCTCTAGTCCATAGGGTCACAGAGTCAAACACGACTGAGCCGCTCTTTCACTTTCCCCTAAAAATGATAGTAGGGTTATGGTCGCGTGTATACTAGTGAGTTTAAGATTAGCTTCCAAGGTATTATATAGGTAGAGAAAAGAGGGATTGCAGAAAATCAATGTTATTAAATATAATCTTACAGTATATTAAAAATAGAGATGAATTATCCCCTATAATCAAGACTAAATATATAACATTCAAGACTAAAAATAGAATGAAATTTTATTTTGTCAATCTCATACACATTGATTCTTAACTTGGCTTTTTAAAAAGCGAACTGATTATTTATGGATTCTTGCACTGTTTAGGGAGAAGGCAATGGCACCCCACTCCAGTACTCTTGCCTGGAAAATCCCATGGACAGAGGAGCCTGGTAGGCTGCAGTCCGTGGGGTCACTAAGAGTTGGACACAACTGAGTGACTTCACTTTGACTTTTCACTTTCATGCATTGGAGAAGGAAATGGCAACCCACTCCAGTGTCCTTGAGAATCCAAGGGACAGGGGAGCCTGGTGGGCTGCCGTTTATGGGGTGGCACAGATTCGGACACGACTGCAACGACTTAGCAGCAGCAGCAGTAGCAGCAACAACAGCAGCAGCACTGTTTAGGGAAGCCTTAGTGGCAGATTTGCCCTCTTCAGATGTAAAAAACTTATGGCATTCTAGTGATTCAGCATCATAAAGAAATTACCCACTTGATGGATTTTTTAATGTACTTAAAATTCCTATATATAAATTAATGCTTACCTATGGAAAAAAATAGAATTTACCTAACATACAATAATCTATCCATTGGAAAATCATGGTTGCTTATATTAATTAAGAGGAACTGCAGCATCATCATATAAATCATGACATTTTTGAAAGAAGAGCTGTTTTATGTCTGTTCAGAGACTCACTCAAGGAGTTGTGAGAAGTTGCCAAAGTCTTTGAATGAAGTAGGTCTCAGGACACTAATGGAGTTTCTTGTGTATTGAAATTTGAACAGATTATACTTTTGAAATAGAGGCCTTCATTAAAAATAGTTTGTGAATATCAAAATAAATGGGCATAATTAAAATTTGTAAATGAGGAGCATACTGCTTCCAGGATTCAAAAATATGTTGATGCTGAGAAGGTCAATAGTTCTTGATGGTGTCAATAATGGATCCACTCTTGGCTGATCTAGTAATTTCCAGAAATATATAAGATATACCTTGTACTGTGTGTGGGTCAATGATCCATCCCCTGCCACTTTTTTTTTTCTTTAACTCCTTTGTGAGTATTTGTACTTCCTGAATAAATGACTGAAAACAATCTATTTATAGGAGGATGTCATCAAAGTACTGCCATGTCCATATTTGTGATTCTGGAGAAAGTTGGTTGTATTAATAGTTAATATCTTGCTTGAAAATTGTGTGTGATGGCAAGGCTGTTGAGATACTGTGTGATTATTTTATCTCTTGAAAGGGGAGAACAAACTACGGCTCAGAGCTCATTGAAATAAGCACTATTAGAACAATCAGCCAAATCTGCAGCAGCAAAATATTTTCCAGTTATTGATTTGAGTCAGTAATAAGTAATATTCCTGGCCTTGTGTCAGTACCAGATACTGTTATATCTCATCTTTAGGAGTAGTTCTTTATTTCCCTTTGGACAGTTTGGTCTTGGCTTAATCAGGTTTTCTCCTAGGTCTCCAAAGATCTCTGTGAATGCGTGTCCTCTCTTGTACTCCATCTCATAAAATTCTACTTTGTCCTTTTCTGTCCAATCCATCTTTAAAACTCAGGGAATCCACTTGGCTTTGCATGGGGTCCTTCTTCCCGTGCCCGCTGAAAAAATATCTTTGGGTAATAAAATGAGACCGTCATAGGACTCATCTCATTTGTTTCCTGTTACTCGAGGTTTACTGTGCTTTGCTGCCTGATGAAAGCTGTTTGTTTTGTTTTGTTTTTTTTTGAGGGGGAGTAAGGTTGAGGAGTTGTTTTAAAACAACTTCCTTGTTTTTCCATCTTGAAGGAAAGAAGGGCTCCCACTTTCTTTGAAAATGTTTCATTTTTGTAAAAGTGAACAATTTAACAATTAAAAAATACACTTTACTCTTTTCATACTATAGGGCTTCCCTGGTGTCTCAGATGGTAAAGAATCTGCCTGCAGTGCACGTGACATAAATTCAATCCCTAGGCCGGGAAGATCCCCTGGACAAATAGGCTTTGTTGTTTTCATACTCTACCACCTTACCTGAGCCTTTAAAACTCTTATCCAGTGTCCTTGAAATATTAGCTCAAATGGCACATTCGGGAAAAACCCTGCTAGGGCACTTCTTCCTCATATCCCTTTGGCTAAAACTGATCTCGCTCTATGCTGTTTAACTCTTCTATGGCAATTACTTATATCTCTAAACAATAAACTTCAAAGAGCAATAAGAATCAGGGTTGTTTTATCTCATTGACCCTCTAGCCCATGATATGTAAATTTAGTAAATAGTTATTGACTGACTCATATATCTCATATGAGCTTTTTTTTTAGCTATTAGTACATATGACTTACCATTACACTCCATCTTAAAATACTCATAGAAAGGGCTTGTAATTTTATACATAACCTGGCACATGATTCTGGTATATGCAAGTGTTAGTCACTCAGTCATGTCTGATTCTTTGTGACTCTTTGGACTGTAGCCTGCCAGGCTCTTCTGTCCAAGGAATACTCCAGGCAGGAATACTGCAGTGGGTTGCCATGTCCTTCTCCAGGGGATCATCCCAACCCAGAAATAGAACCCGAGTCTCCTGTATCTCCTGCGTTGCAGGCAAATTCTTTACCCACCTGCTGAGTTATCAGGGAAAGTGTTTTCAGTATACAGTTATGAAAAAGAATGAAATAATGAATACATTCAGAATAAAGGAAATCTGCTGAGTAAGAAATTTTTTCATGTTGAATAACAATTTCACTTATTCATGGGTAAATACCTAAGTGTTTATCTAAAGTGTTTGCCAATTTTAAACACATCCTAATTCTTAAGACTGATATTGCATTAAATTTTTTACTGAATCGTCTTTGTTTTCCTTAGGAAGTTTTTAACCAAGTTAAAGACACTCAGCCAAGACAGGTAGGCAGGAAATAACATATCAAAATATAAACTCTTTTTTTGTGTAAGTCCTTTAAGGAGAAGTATTATGTTCAGTAAGGCATTTCAAGCATTTGCTTTTAAATGATATATTACTGTTAAACTGAAAACTGAGAATTTTAACTGTTGATTTACTTCTTCAAATCTCTAAAAATCTGCTAAAATCTAGTAGCAACCCAAACCAAAGGCAGAACTAAAATTATCCTTCCAAAAAGAACACAGAAGTTTCAGTGAAAAGTAAAACAGATTAAACTTTTATAATTAGAGAATTTAAGATACTGAAAATGTTAATACACAGTGATCCATTGCTTAGAACCAGAGTTTCATAGTCTTGTTAATTTGCAATGGAAGTTGATTTAAACATATGATTGATAGAATAGTGTAACTTTAGAGCTGGAAGAGATTGTGGCATAGACTCACATGCATAGGTCAGGAAACTGAGGCAGCAAATCATTTAATTGACTTACCAACTACTAACTTTGTGTGAATCTTAACAAACTGTGGAAAATTTTTAAAGTGATAGGAATATCTGACCATCTTACCTCTGTTCTGAGAAACCTGGTTGCAAGTCAAGAAGCAACAGTTAGAACTGGATATGGAACAACTGACTGGTTCAGTACATCAAGGCTGCAAATTGTCACCCAACTTATTTAAATTATATGCTGAGTACATCATGTGAAATGCTGGGCTGGATGACTCACATGCTGGAATCAAGATTCTGGGAGAAATAACAACAACCTCAGATATGCAGATAATACCACTCTAATTGCAGAAAGCAAAGAGGAACGGAACTAAAGAGCCTCTTGATGAGGGTGAAAGAGGAGAGTGAAAAAGCTGATTTAAAACTCAACATTCAATAAACTAAAATCATGGCATCAGTCCAAATACTTCACGGTAAATAGATGGGGAAAATGTAACAGATTTTGTATACTTGGGCTACAAAATCACTGTGGATTTTGGCTGCAGCCACAAAAGTAAAAGACACTTCCTTCTTGGGAAACAACCTATGATAAACATAGATAGTTTATTAAAAAACCTGGGATATTGCTTTGCCGACAAAGGTCCATCTAGACAAAGCTTTGGTTTTACAGTAATCATGTACATATATGAGAGTTGGACCATAAAGATGGCTGAGTGCTGAAGAATTGATGCATCTGAATGTGGTGCTACAGAAGACTCCTGAGAGTTCCTCGGACAGCAAGGAGATCATACCAGTCAATCCTAAAGGAAATCAATCTGAGTATTCCCTGTAAGGCCTGATGCTGAAACTGAAGCTCCAATACTTGGCCACCTGATGCAAAGAGCTGACTCGGTGGAAAAGACCATGATGCTGGAAAGACTGAGGACAGAAGAAGGGGGTGACAGAGGAGAAAATGGATGGCATCACCACCTCAGTGTACATGAGTTTGAGCAAACTCTGGGAGATAGTGAAGGACAGGGAATCCTGGTGTGCTACATTCCATTGAGTCACAAAGTCAGGCATGAATTAGTGACTAAACAACAACTACTGACAGAGCTCACCACTGAGCAATTATTTCTACCACATAAAGGAGAAAATTTCCCATTGAATGAATTTTTTAATTTCTTAGAAATAAAGGAAACTGTAAGTTCAAATAAAATATATTTTTCATAAGTTTTGATTTAATGTAATTGTCTTTTGTGGGCATTTTTTATAGTATCTATATATAAGGATATAAATATTAATTGAATAAAACTAGGTATGAAAAAAAAATAAAGTATTGGATTAAATTTCTAAACCACATTCCTGATTCGGATTTTTGGAAAACCCACCTAAGCAAAACAAAACTTTTTTTTTATCCTTTTCATTCAAATTGTTATTATTTTTATGCATAAATAAAAATATTTCATTCATTGTTTGCCATTAGTTAGCATTTGTGTTTTTGGAAGTGAGTGTATGCTGTGACCAGTGCATTCTCTTGGCAAAACTCTTAGCCTTTGCACTGCTTCATTTTGTATTCCAAAGCCAAACTTGCCTGTTACTCCAAATATCTCTTAACTTCCTACTTTTCCTACAATGCAACAAAGCAAAATGGCTGTCCGAGGAGGCCTTACAAATAGCTGTGAAAAGAAGAGAAGCCAAAAGCAAAGGAGAAAAGGAAAGATACCCATTTGAATGCAGAGTTCCAAAGAATAGCAAGGAGAGATAACAAAGCCTTCCTCAGTGATCAGTGCAAAGAAACAGAGGGAAAAAAATAGAATGGGAAAGACTACAGATCTCTGCAAGAAACTTAGAGATACCAAGGGAACATTTCATGCAAAGATGGGCTTGATAAAGGACAGAAATGGTATGAAACTAACAGAAGCAGAAGATATTAAGAAGAGGTGGAAACAACACACAGAAGAACTGTACAAAAAAGATCTTCAAGACCCAGATAACCACGATGGTGTGATCACTCACTTAGAGCCAGACATCCTGGAATGTGAAGTCAAGTGGACCTTATGAAGCATCACTACAAACAAAGCTAGTGGAGGTGATGGAATTCCAGTTGAGCTATTTCAAATCCTGAAAGATGATTCTGTGAAAGTGCTGCACTCAATATGCCAGAAAATTTGGAAAATTCAGCAGTGGCCCCAGGATTGGAAAAGGTCAGTTTTCATTCCGATCCCGAAGAAAGGCAATGCCAAAGAATGCTCAAACTACTGCACAATTGCACTCATCTCACACGCTAGTAAAGTAATGCTTAAAATTCTCCAAGCCAGGCTTCAGCAATATGTGAACTGTGAAATTCCAGATGTTCAAGCTGGTTTTAGAAAAGGCAGAGGAACCAGAGATCAAATTGCCAACATCTGCTGGATCATCGAGAAAGCAAGAGAGTTCCAGAAAAACATCTATTTCTGCTTTATTGACTATTCCAAAGCCTTTGCCTCTGTAGATCACAATAAACTGTGGAAAGTTCTTAAAGAGATGGGAATACCAGACCACCTGACCTGCCTTTTGAGAAACCTATATGCAGGTCAGGAGGCAACAGTTCGAACTGGACATGGAACACCAGACTGGTTCCAAATAGGAAAAGGAGAACGGCAAGGCTGTATACTGTTACCTTGCCTATTTAACTTATATGCAGAGTACATCATGAGAAACACTGCGCTGGAAAAACACAAGCTGGAATCAAGATTGCCAGGAGAAATCTCAATAACCTCAGATATGCAGATGACACCACCCTTGTGGCAGAAAGTGAAGAGGAACTAAAAAGCCTCTTGATGAAAGTGAAAGAGGAGAGTGAAAATGTTGGCTTAAAGCTCAACATTCAGAAAACGAAGATCATGACATCTGGTCCCATCTCTTCATGAGAAATAGATGGGGAAATAGTGGAAACAGTGTCAGACTTTATTTTTTCTGGGCTCCAAAATCACTGCAGATGGTGACTGCAGCCATGAAATTAAAAGACACTTGCTCCTTGGAAGGAAATTATGACCAACCTAGATAGCATATTGAAAAGCAGAGACATTCCTTTGCCAACAAAGGTCTGTCTAGTGCAGGCTCTGGTTTTTCCAGTGGTCATGTATGGATGTGAGAGTTGGACTGTGAAGAAAGCTGAACACCAAAGAATTGATTCTTTTGAACTGTGGTATTGGAGAAGACTCTTGAGAGTCCCTTGGACTGCAAGGAGATCCAACCAGTCCATTCTAAAGGAGATCAGCCCTGGGTGTTCTTTCGAAGGAATCATCCTAAAGCTGAAACTCCAGTACTTTGGCCACCTCATGCGAAGTGTTGACTCATTGGAAAATATTCTGATTCTGGGAGGGATTGTGGGCAGGAGGAAAAGGTAATGACAGAGGATGAGATGGCTGGATGGCATCACCGACTCGATGGACGTGAGTTTGAATGAACTCCGGGAGTTGGTGATGGACAGAGAGGCCTGGGGTGCTGTGATTCATGGGGTCACAAAGAGTTGGACATGACTGAGCAACTGAACTGAACTGAAAATCACTTTAGGTATTGACTGCAGCCATGAAATTAAAAGATGCTTGTTCCTTGGAAGGAAAGTTATGACCAACCTAGACAGCATATTCAAAAGCAGAGACATTTCTTTGCCAACAAAGGTCTATCTAGTCAAGGCTATGGTTTTTCCAGTAGTCATGTATCACTGTGAGAGTTGGACCATGAAGAAAGCTGAGGGAGAAGAACTGATGCTTTTGAACTGTGTTGTTGGAGAAGACTCTTGAGAGTCCCTTGGACTGCAAGGAGATCCAACCAGTCCATCCAAAATGAAATCAGTCCTGAATATTCATTGGAGTGACTGATGTTGAAGCTGAAACTCCAATACTTTTGCCACCTGATGCGAAGAATTGACTCATTTGAAAAGACCCTGATGCTGGGAATGACTGAGGATGAGTTGGTTGGATGGCATAACTGATTCAATGGACATGAATTTCAGTAAACTCTGGGAGGTGGTGATAAGCAGGGAGGCTTGGCATGCTGTAGCCCATGGGGTTCTCAAAGAGTCGGACATGACTGAGCTACTGAACTGAACTGAAATTTGCATTCCTGTCCCCTGTGATGAAAAGGACATCTCTTTTTGATATTCATTCTATAAGGTCTTTTATGTCATATCAGAACTGTTCAGCTTCAGCTTCTTTGTCACTAGTGGTTGGAGCATAGACTTGGATTACTGTGATACTGAATGGTTTGCCTTGGAACAGAGATCATTCTGTCTTTTTTGAGATGGCACACAAGTACTGCATTTCGAACTGTTTTACTAGGAGGGCTACTCCATTTCTTCTAAGGGATTCTTGCCATTATAGTAGATTTAATACTCATCTGAATTAAATTCGCACATTCTGGTCCATTTTAGTTCACTGTATCCTAAAATGTCATTGATCACTATTGCCATCTCCCGTTTGACCACTTCCAATTTATTTTGATTCATGGACCTAACAGTCCAGGTTCCTATGCAATATTGTTCTTTACAGCTTTGGACTGTACCTCCATCACCAGTCACATCCACAACTGGGCATTGTTTTCACTTTGGCTCCATCTCTTCATTCTTTTTGGAGTTATTTCTCCACTCTTCTCCAGTAGCATACTTGGCACTTACCAACCTGGGGAGATCATCTTTCGGTGTCATATCTCTTGCCTTTTTATACTGTTCATGGGGTTCTCAAGGCAAGAATACTGAAGTGGTTTGCCATTTCCTTCTCCAGTGGACCACTGTTTTTCGGAACTCTCCCCCATGACCCGTCCATCTTGGATGGCCCTACACGGCATGGCTCTTAATTTCATTGAGTTAGACAAAGCTATGATTTGTGATCAGTTTGGTTAGTTTTCTGTGATTGTGATTTCATTCTGTCTGTCCTCTGATGGGTAAGAGGCTTGTGGATGCTTCCTGCTGTGAGGGGCTGGCTGTGCTGGCATCATGCTTGCTGCTAAGTCACTTCAGTCATGTCCGACTCTGTGCGACCCCACAGATGGCAGCCCACCAGGCTCCCCCGTCCGTGGGATTCTCCAGGCAAGAACACTGGAGTGGGTTGTCATTTTTTTCTCCAATGCATGAAAGTGAAAAGTGAAAATGAAGTCGCTCAGTAAGTGTCCGACTCTTTGTGACTCCATGGACTACAGCCTACCAAGCTCCTCCGCCCGTGGGATTTTCCAGGCAAGAGTACTGGAGTGGGCTGCCATTGCCTTCTCTGGGGCACCATGCTTAGTAAATCTTTAATCCAATTTTCTGTTGACGGGTGAGACTTTGTTTCCTCCCTGTATTTTGTCCTGAGGCCAAACTATGGTAAGGATAATGGCCATAATGGCAACATCCTTCAAAAAGGCTTATGCCAGCATGCCTTGGCTCTTAGGACTTTTTACCTGAATGGTCTAGTGGTTTTCTCTACTTTCTTTAATTTAAGTCAGAATTTTGCAATAAGGAGTTCATGATCTGAGCCATAGTCAGCTCCCATTCTTGTTTTTGTTGACCGTATAGAGCTTCTCCATCTTAGGCTGCAAAGAATATAATCAGTCTGATTTCATATTGACCATCTGGTGATGTCCTTGTGTAGAGTTGTCTCTTGTGTTGTTGGAAGAGAGTATTTGTCTCCAGAAGAGATCTAACCTTCAGTGCAGTGCTCTCACTTAGGGGTGATTTTGCTTCCCGGAGAACATTTGGCACTAGTGCTAGTGAGTGTGAGTGGTATGTGCTATTCGTATCTAGCAAGTAGAGATCAATGTTAAACATTCCTGATGCATAAAAAGCAGCCAAAAGTGGTTGGTTTGGAATGTCAATAGTGCCAAAGTTAATATCAAGAAAACTTACCTTACTGAGATACTGTGCTAGAGGAGAACTCTATTGTGGATTTGAAACCCAGCAAAGCACATGTGTTATAATGCCTGAATAAACATATCCATTGCTGCTTTGTGGCCAGTGGGAAATTGGTGGGACAGCTCAGCTGTCACATGGGTTTGATTACATAATCATGGTGCATGTATATCCGTGCAAGGGAATGTCATGTCATTAAAAACAAGTCACATGGGTCTATATGCGTTACCATGCAAATATGTTCATTAGATACTGGGTAAAAAATAATCTGTGTTATATTGATATTCTATTTAAAAATGCAGATTTGTAATGCTCATTTAAGAAGCTAAAAGAGAAAGTAGGTTTGAAGTGACATAGATTGACTAGAACTACCACAGTTATGTTTTATATTGGCTGTAGAGGTTTATACTTAGATGTATCATAAATAATATCAAATGGGCATCAATTACATGATAGAAACTAATGAGAAAAGTTCCCACAAAACCAATTTCAAACCTTTCAGTTTATGTATTTTTGAGAATCTGAGTTAATCATTCCTTACATATTCATTCACTCATTTACTTTTCAAACAAGTATTTATTTAATCTCTTATAAGTCATACACTAGACTAGGCTTAGATAATTCTAAAGGAAATAGACAAAATTACTGTCTCCATGGGATTTATTGGGGTGTGAGTGTGTGGATGAGTGCACATGCATACCCTCATGCTGTGTGCATAAAGAATTCTAGTGACCTTAGAAGAGACTTTCCTGCATTAAATCACAGCAACCTGTTGTTATGCACTAATGTCTCTGAATTTTAGGGTACAGTCCTAAAGAGCCACTATCCTAAGGTTTTCCCTTAAAAAAAAAAAAAAAAAACCAGAAAGCCTCTTTTTGTTGCTGAAAATAAGCTGATGGTGAATGAATTGACTTGTGGAGCAGGTGCTATTTACAAAGATTGTTGCTGTTGGAAACTGCCCCTTTGACTGGCCTTTGCTTCATTATGAAGCCACCAGACAAATCCTTCTGAAGCTGTTGTTACCAGGCATTCCATTCATGATGCTGCCAAGATATGCAGAACTCTTTCTCAGTGCCTCTCTGAAATAAACCCTCTGTCGTCTCTTTCGGTGGCTACATCTCACACAGCTCATGTGCCTTATGATTGGGTTAGCTGTTCTTTCTTGCCAGAATTCTAATTCACTCTCTAAAGTACTGCCCAGAAAACAATAATAATCTGTTGGTATTCGCTTTAATTTTTCTTCTTCTTAATTTTAAATCTAGATTAAGGATATAAGATAACTTATAATATATAGAATATAAAAAAAGAAAAGAAAAGAAATTGAAGTCCAACTTTTTTATAAGATTACACATTTTAAAGCTGCAAAAAGAATTGACACATTTTGGTAAATAAGCAGGATTTGATTTTCTATCCAACTCAGTTTTACAATTAAAAAATATTTTCCTCATCAATAATGAACAAAAGTCATTCTATACACAGAGCTCTTATTAGGAATCAGATGGAAACATCAATGAGTGTGATTTCAGGAAACACTTGGGGGTTCTGAGGATTATCAAATGGAGTGTTGTGAATATTGTTCTGTAATTTAAATATCATCATTCATGGTCCTAAAACTTCCTGGCTCAACAGATTAGGTTAATATGAAACAAACCTTGGCATTCATAATTATTAATGGTAAGTTAATAAAACACAGTAGAATTTAATTGCCATTAAGGTCTTCTTTGTCTTAATCTATTTTTGGTCTTTAACCTTTGACATCCAAAATACTAGAAATTATTAAAAATGAAAATAAAACAATATAACCTAGATTTACCTGGTAAAATTATTTTTCCTTTTATGAAAAAAAAAAAAGTGATTTAAAAGGCAAAAAAAAAAATACTGAAAGGCTGATTTGCTACTTGATTTTGTCTCTAGAAAAGGAAGTGTGTTACCTTCTGTTTTCCTTTTTCTCTTAGCCACAATAATGCATTTAGCCAAGTGTGCTCAAATAATGGTTTTCAAAACAGCAAGTGCTTTTATAGCTTATGGTGGTTTGGTGGTTTAGTCGCTAATTTGTGTTCAACTCTTGTGAGTGACCCAATGGACTGTAGCCTGCCAGGTGCCTCTGTCCATGGGATTCTCCAGGCAAGAATACTGGAGTTCATTGTCATTTTCTTCTCCGGGGGATCTTCCCGACCCAGGAATTGAACCCAGGTCTCCTGCATTGCAGGCGGATTCTTTATCAACTGAGCTATAAGGGAAGCTTATATATATATAATCTCTATTAAGCTTTGTTCATAAATGAACACACACATACATACTTTGTTTGTAAATGCCATATTTAGACTTAAATATGCTTACATTTCTTATGCTGTCACCATCTTTCTGAAAGTTCTTGTATGGCATCATCAGTTCAGTTCAGTCGCTCAGTCATGTCGGACTCTGCAACACCGTGGACTGCAGCATGCCAGGCCTCCCTGTCCATCACCAGCTGTTACTCAGACTCACGTCCATTGAGTCAGTGATGCCATCCAATAATGTCATCCTCTGTTGTCCCCTTCTCTTGCCTTCAATCTTTTCCAACATCAGGGTGTTTTCAAATGAGTCAGTTCTTTGCATCAGGTGAACGAAGTATTAGAGTTTCAGCTTCAATGAACACTCAGGACTGATCTCCTTTAGGATGGACTGGTTGGATCTCCTTGCAGTCCAAGGCACTCTCAAGAGTCTTCTCCAACGCCACAGTTCAAAAGCATCAATTCTTTGGTACTCAGCTCTTCATGGTCCAACTCTCACATCCATACATGACTACTGGAAAAACCATCATAAATGAGAAATTTTAAATGTAATTTGAGCAATATTTATGGACCAGCATTATTGACAGAACTTCATCCTCTAAAGTTTCCTGTGGTTGAGGTTTAATACTCGATGATCGCTGTCTCAAATTCTTAATGGTTTAATCTTTGAATTTGTGTTTTATAATTGAAGTCCACTGGGACAATGGAGCATGTGCTAAGGGTTTGGAGATTTTGTTGTTACTGTTTAATTGCTAATTTGTGTCTGATTCTTACAACCTCCTGGACTTAGCTGATCAGGATCCTCTGTCCATGGGATTCTCCAGGCAAGAATATTGCAGTGGGTTGCCATTTCCCCCTCCAGGGGATCTTCCTAACCCAGGAATCAAACCCATGTCTCCTGCTTAGCAAGCAAATTCTTTACCACTGAGCCACTGCTCTGCTCATGTGCAATTTGCCTCCCTGCCTCTCTGTCTTCCTAGGTTATGTTATAGACCTTTAGCTTCCTACCACCCCTGTGCCCAGCCTGTCCATCATGTATCACCAGAGGGATGCTCACATTGTACCTTGTTCTCCATCCTTTTATGGGGGTCTGGGTGCAGGTATGAGTGGGGCTAGTTGAAGTTGTATGTATTCATGGAGTCTTAGAGCAGAGCAGGGCAATGGTTTACCCTTTCCTAGACTGGCAGTAACAAGGAAGATATAGCAAGCATTTGACATAGGCCTCCTACTAACTCCTAATTCAGGAAGCAGGCATGTTCCAGAGTGGACGTTGCAATTTCCTTGGGGTTGTTCTATCACTTGGGATGACGATGAGATGGTGGAAATGGGAAATTGATTTCTCTATCCCTAACTGGACATTTTCATTTTTTCATTGTGCTTACAAATTGTGTATCTCACCCAGTATGTGATAAACTCACATTTTATAGTTTATTCATTCTTTCACTTGTTCAATAAAATTATCATTTTTGTACCTGACTTCATTTAATTAAAAACTATTGTAATATCCAGTTGAGTGATACTGTGCAGAAAATAAGGTCTCAGTCCAGCAAGCCTCATAATTTAGAGATTTTAGTAACCATACATAGGAGTATAAATTTAAAATATTCTGTTAGAAATCTTGGTCTGATAGCATGGCTTCTCCATGATTATTTAATTCAGATTAAAAGAGGTCATCACATCAGAGTTTCCTACAATATATTAGCATATTAACATTTTAAGAGTCTAAATGAACATTTCTGGACCATATGTATAGAATCTGTAATAAGTAAATGGTCATAATTAGGAATTGATAGTGTGTGGTTTAAATATGCTTATGTTTTATCTTAAAATGAACATAATAACTGATTTTACCTACTTTTATGTTAATTATGCCATATGCTTACTATTCCTCTCCATTAAAAACATGTCACATTAACCATCTGCTTTTCCAATCCATATTAATAGTAATCAGTTGTGGAGACCCAGGTATACCAGCCAATGGACTGAGATATGGAGATGATTATGTGGTTGGACAGAATGTTTCTTACATGTGCCAACCAGGCTATACAATGGAATTCAATGGTTCAAGAATCAGGACTTGTACCACTAATGGCACATGGAGTGGAGTCATGCCAGCTTGTAGAGGTAAGATAATGATTTTGTCAATATTTATAAGTGATAATCACTATATATTTTCTGTATTAATATGCATATTTAAAATAAATTTAAATAGTGTTTTTTGTATCATTTCATCTTTTTTTCTGATACCAAAATTGAGTGCTTCTGTCTTTACTTTTAAACCATATAGATAATAACATATAAGATTTTAAAATTTTTTGACAGACATGTTGTATCTCATTCTAAGTAATGACAATGAACTGTAATACAGCAAAATTATGTTCTGGGACTTCCCTGGCAGTCTGCTGGTTAAGATTCTGCTCTTCCAATGCAGAGGCACAGGTTCTATCCCTAATCAGGGAACTAAGACCCCACATGCCGACATGGCACTGCCAAAAAAAAATATCATGTTCTGTGATACATAATCACCATCATCATTTATGTGGATCAATGAGTATTTAATAGAGAATATAGCTGTAATGAAATAGAACTTTAATTTGGTTTTTCACCTGGGTCAGTTATTCAAGAATGGGAGAAAAACCTTCTATAATTTGAAAACAATCAGCCTGAATTATAGAACTCTACTTGTTCTTAAAAGGTAAAACTATTTCTTTAAAGAATGTGATCTAGCAGTAATATTTTAGTCAATACCGGTATAGGTTTACTACTTTATGCTATTAGTTTTCCACTGAAACTCTTTCCATAAGTTTTTTACCAATTATTTGATTGCTTGCAAAATACTATACATTCAGTGTCAGACAATATGTATTGTTTTATAATAATACTGATTTGTAATCATTGAGATTTCTCAATAAGGTACATCTCTAAATACCTGTGAATTGTCAGTTTAATGTCTCCCTGACATAATCTAACATTAATTCCAATGCATATCTTCTTTTTTTGATTATACAATTTCCTAATCAGATCATGATAAATATACAGTTAGTATATGAAAATATATAAACAGACATTTTATATTTTACATATTATTTCATACATTATTTATTCTGTTAATGACACTATTATATAACTAAAAATTATTTATATATGTTGCTAGTCATCAAAATAAAATCATTCCTCATTTTTAGATTTTATAATTGGTGGCCCTCTTTTTCCTTTCAACTGTTATCTCCTTATCCAACCTATCTTTTCTCAAGGACATCTTAATTTTAAAAATGAATGATTAAAAATTTTATAATGGATTTAGAACCTTACAATAAGATTTAGCATATGAATCTAAGTGGTTAATAGAACTAATTTAGATATTTTAATGAGATACATGGTCTGTGTTTCAAAAATGTCACAGATTTACTTCAAGGTTCCTTGCTACAGTGTGACTCTGTATATAGCCAAACACAGCTCTTCAGTCTGTCTAAAGGTTGCTGGAAATAATTTTATATAAAACTAATCATTTATCAGTTGCAGTATACTGGATAGGAGGTCGCCCTCTTTTTCCTTTCTTTCAATGTCAGGAAGCTTGTTATTTTGTAACAGAATCTCTGAGAACCAGTAGCCATTATGTTGCCAAGAAGTAGTCTCATCCTAGAGGAATTAATTCCAGGGATGTTTCAGGAATACTACCAGGAGAATAAAACATGTCACACCATATTGTCCTCCAAAAGGTTAAATTAGCACATATGCTTCTTCTAATGATATTTATTTCTGTTAACACCAGGATATTTCAACAGCTGTGTCTAATCGTTTTTAATGTAATTGCAGCTGTTACCTGCCCAGCTCCTCCCCAGATCTCTAATGGAAGGTTGGAAGGAACAAATTTTGACTGGGGCTTTAGTATTAGCTACATCTGTTCTCCAGGCTATGAACTGTCCTTCCCTGCCGTTTTGACCTGTGTAGGGAATGGTACCTGGAGTGGGGAAGTACCACAATGCTTACGTAAGTATAATTTCCATACTAAAAATTATATTTTTCTACTTTCACTCTCTTAGAGCTACTTTACTGAGATTAGAACTGTTATTTTTTTTTTTTTTTGCAGATTTTGCTAGAACAAAAATGAGATTGCTAAGCTCTTTCCCATGCCTAATTAAAATTCAGTTAAAAATAGTATTTACTAGTGTAGCTATTTTTTATGTAATCCAACCATTATATTCCTTCTGTTCTGACTAAATTTTAGACCAAACTGCTTTTTGTGCAAAATACACTGTACATTTTACTTATCTTGTTTTTTGGGTGATGTCCTCTACTCAGGTTTGTGTTCCTCGAAGGCAAATATTCTTGTTTCTTTCACATTTGTACCCTAGTATGTAGTATAATACTTGGCACATATTAAACTTAGAAGGCTATGGTAATTAAAATATTGCAGCATTGGTGCTGGCATAGACAGTAAACCAGTGTTAGAGAATAGAGAGTATAAACCATGTATCGATACTTAATGTATTATGGAACAAATCAGGGGGAAGAATGGACATTTCAATTAATGCAATAAGGTAGTTCATATATATATATATATATATACACACACACACACACACACTCACACAGTCTTTATCTTACACTAAATAACAAATCAATGTCAAATTCATTAGAGAATTAAATATAAAAGTTTTAAAGATTATGAGACTACCTAAATGAACTTGCAGTAAAAAAAGATCTCTTAAAATGAAATATAAGAGCTCTACCTGTAACTGAAAAGTGGAAAAAATAAACTACATTTAAAATTTCTTATTTCAAAAGGCCAATCGTAAACAGGATAGTTTATTTGAAGAGCTTTCTATTAAGTGATTGCAAATACTAGGCAGGGAATACCACCATTTGCTGGCCCATCGGATCATTCATATCACATTTGCTGCAGAGAGTATGCTAACCAGTTTTATTTAGCATGAGAGATAAAACGAGTGTACTTCAGCAGTTGTGATCTATTAGACTGAAATTTATGCAACATGTAAACAAGCTCTTTCTAGGTAACATGATTTACTAGAATAGTGTGTTCCAAGCCTCAAGGTTGATGTCACACAAATTGACCCTTAAAATTCTGATTCATGCTAACGATCATCTAAGAATAGACCAATGGGTTCTAAGTGAGACTATACTATATATTAGTAACTATTCAATAGTTACTTCAGAATAGGTAGACACAAGAGAATATTACAGAATCGAGTTTATGGTAAACTTTGTTTGGTGTGAATGAAAAAATCTTTAGTTTCTCAACATAATGTTTTATTTTGGGATCTATTAAAACACAAATACTAATAAAATACCATAGACATTTAAATTGTAATAGATATCCAAATATAATAAGGCTGACCTTGACCCAGTTACTTTACATACATATAGCAGAACTCTTGGGTAGGTATGTTTAGTTATGACATTTTAATAGATAATGATACCTGAGTTCAGAGAAACAGATCAAATTGTACAGACACTGGGTAACTCTGCCACTTATGGACCAGCTGCTTTATATCGTGGCCTAAAGTCTTTGATGTAAACATCCTATCTGATCTTCCTAGGTTTTTCTATTATGTATCTTCCTAGGTTGTTCTATTGTGTGTGTGTTTCTTTGTATAAATGATGGATCCTTTTAAAATTAGAGAAACTAACAAATTATTAAATATGAAGGACTCTCACTGTAAATAACTGTTTTGTTGGTTCCTATTAAACAAAGTCAAAGTAACCTAAGAACATTTTTGAACTAGAAAACGGTTTCAAAGCTTCCTTGAGGGCTTCTCAATGGGCCTTACAGATGCTAATAAGAGCAATTAAGAATAGCAACCAAAAATGTGGAGAAAAATAAAAAAGGCCTATATATCATTTCAATGGGGTTAAAAAAAATTTTTAAGAAGATTTTACCACAAATAAAAAAAATAAAAAACTCTTTGTGTGATTATTTAGAATGGGATAAATAAGATAGACATTTATGTAATTAAAACAAGATTTGATATTACTGCACTACCTAAAGTTGGCTTTCCAGGTAGCTCAGACTATAAAGAATCTGCCTACCAATGCAGGAAACCCAGGTTTGACCCTTGCTTCAGAAAGATCCCCTGGAGAAAAGAATGGCAACCCACTCCAGTATTCTTGCTTGGAGAATACCGTGGGCAGAGGGACCGAGCAGGCTACAGTCCATGTGGTCACAAAGAGCTGGACAGGACTGAGTGGCTTCAAGGTCTATTACTAGTAAATGGCAGAGTATGAATTCCAATTCAGAGAAGGTTGACTTAAGAGACAATTCTCCTATCCATTGAAGAGTCACATTCAGTCATTTTAGGTATTTAATGAAGAGGAAAATCTTTTCTCTTTATTTCTGTTCAAGCTATGACTTTTTATCCTAAAGTTTGTATCAGTGTAAACTGAAGCCTTTTGAAAATAAACCCTGTGTCTTAAGTTTCTATCCAAACACCAATAGTTATTTGGTTTAGTACATGAAAATATAAAGATAGAAAATAGATGGAATGATATGGGGGATGCGAGAGAAAGATTGAGAAGTTTATGTGGTTACATTTCTCCTTTTTTTGTTGTTGAATGACTCAGCAGAAATATGAATAAGAAACACTTCAGAAGTAGGTTATAAAATAATTACAAAATAACTGATAGAAATGAAATTTATTTAAACACAGCTAAAATCATAAATTACATCTTATTTATTTTTTACTACAATTTTAAAATTCAAAATATACTGTATGTGCTTTGCCTGGATATCTATTGGCTCTTAAGTCATCTGATCTCATCCTGTACTACACTTCTGCTCCAGCCACAATGGCCTTGTTCTTCCTCCAGCATGCTAGATTTGACCCAGCACAGGGCTTTGGCAATGCTGTTTCCTCTCTTTGTAATGTTCTGTCTCGAGATATAAACAGAGTAAATTTTTTTCTTCCCCTCCAAAACTTTTCTCGGTGAGAGACAGCCTAGCTACCTTATTAAAGTCTGCCGCTGCTCTTCACCATCTGTCGCATCCACAGTACAGTCTTGACCTCCTTCTCCCACACTGTTTTTCCTCATGGGGCTTATTATCTTCCTACATACTATCATTTTTACTTATTTATTATGTTTGCTCTTTGCTTTCTTCACAAAAGCATAAACTTCACTAGTGCAGGAACCTTAGTCTGTTTATCAATCAGTGCAAGCACCTAAAGTTACTAAAATAGTGTCTGTTTTTAGTACTTTAAAAATATGTGTTGAATGGAGTCATCTAATCTATTTGCTTAGAACTGCTGTCAAGATTGTCTCTTCAATGGCTGCATAATGTTGAGATTGTTTTTGCATGAATTTGGATTCTAATGACTGACCTTCTTTTCTCTTTAAAAAACACTCAGACCCATCGCACCCACCCACCACTACCACTACACATGCACCATATTTTGAAAAGGAAGACAGCAGGATACTAGGATACATGACATAGGTGTTCAACAGAGCACATATCTGTGAAACAAGTACCTGCATCTTTTATATACATTGCAAAATATAGAGCAATCTGCAAGGTACATCCTAGGCTATTATGGGTTGTTTGTTTCTGATAGAGCTATTTGTGAATCGTATCCTTTTCAAGAATACACTCCAATTTTGTAGCCTACATGTACAAATATGTGGTTTGATTCTGGTCAATATCAAATTAAAAAAAAAAACTATAACTGTTATGCTGGTCTACTAGGTGGAAAAAAAAATTTTTTAAATAATATTATGCTGAGTTGAATATTAAGCATTTATTCATGTAGACAAAAGCTGAAAGTATTTTCATTGGGATAGATTAACATGGATTCCATGTCACTTTAGTGCAGTATTCCAATTATTTTTATTACTTTTCTAAACTGTTAACTCTGATGAATTTAAATTATTGTACAATTGTCTCTCTTTTCACTTACAGCAAAATTTTGTGGTGACCCTGGTATACCTGCCCAAGGAAAAAGAGAAGGCAAAAGCTTTATATACCAGTCAGAGGTTTCATTCAGCTGCAATTCTCCTTTCATATTAGTGGGATCTAGCACCAGAATATGTCAAGCAGATGGCACTTGGAGTGGTTCATCACCTCACTGCATAGGTAATATTAATGAAAGATAGACAGTGCTCAGTAATTTTGCAATTAATAGCTAGTAATGACATTTAATGACTTACTTTATCCTATAAATTATAGTTGGCTAAATGTGAAAACGGAGAAGGCAATGGCACCCTACTCCAGTACTCTTGCCTAGAAAACCCCATGGATGGAGGAGCCTCGTGGGCTGCAGTCCATGGAGTCTCTAACAGTCGGACATGACTTCACTTTCACTTTTCACTTTCATGCATTAGAGAAGGAAATGGCAATCCACTCCAATGTTCTTGCCTGGAGAATCCGAGGGACGGGGGAGCCTGGTGGGTTGCTGTCTATGGGGTCAGGTCGCACAGAGTCGGACACGACTGAAGCGACTTAGCAGCAGCAAATATGAAAAACAAAAATGTAAAATATAGAAGCCATTGTAAGGCATTGAAAATTAATATTATTAAACATTTATTACTTTGGTACTTTTGAAATAGTTTTCCTGTTTACCGGTTAAAAAAAAAAAAAAGTAGAAAGCTTCCATATTAATATCATGAAGTACTATTTCTATCAGTTCAGTTAAGTTGCTCAGTCGTGTCCGACTCTTTGCAGTTATTAAAGCATACTCAAATGAAATTAAACTTGCTTCAAAAATATTACAAAAGTATATTGATTTCAAATGGTTCTAAGTACATTGCTCTAATCCTAATTTTTTGTGTGTTTTTATTGTCTTATTTTTTTTCATTCAAATATAGTTGAGGTACAAAATTATATGTTACAGGTGTTTAGTATAGTGAATCACAATTTTTAAAGGTTATACTCATGTGCAGTTATAAAATATTAGCTCTATTTCCCATATTGTACAGTGTATCCGCTTACTTTATTTTATGCATAATGGTTTGCACCTCTTAATTCCCTACACCTCTTTTGCCCCTTCCTCCTTCCCTCTTTCCACTGGTGACCTCTAGATTGTCTTCTACATCTGTGAGTTTGCTTCTTTTTTGTTATATTTACCTTTTTTTTTTTAGAATCCACATATAAGTGGTATCATTTCACTCAGCATGATACCCTCCAACTCCATCCATATTGCTACAAATGGCAAATTTTCATTCATAAATATGTATATCACATCTTATTTATCCATTCATCTGTTGGTCACTTCCATATCTTGGCAATTTTAAATAATGTTGCTATGAACATCTTTTCAAATTAGTGCTTTAGTTTGTGGGATGTATATACCCAGGACTGAAATTGCTGAGTCAGAGGGTAGTATTATTTTTAGTTTTTTGAGAAACATTCATACTCTTTTCAACAGCCACTGTACCAATTTATATTCACACCAATACTGTATTGAGGGTTCCTTTTTCTCCTAAAATTAAATTGCACATTGAGTAAACTTATGAAAAATTCTGTCATACAAGCTAGCCAACTCAGAGGCTATCAGCGCTACCGTTTTTATGTTTGACCCTCTTATAGGCATCAGTGAAAATGCAAATACCTAAGTCTTGTTTATAGAAAATAAATTATTTCTTAAATGGACTGTTAACTTCAGTTCAGTTCAGTCGCTCAGTCGTGTCCAACTCTTTGCGACTCCAAGAATCGCAGCACGCCAGCCCTCCCTGTCCATCACCAACTCCCGGAGTTCACTCAGACTCACGTCCATCGAGTCATGATGTCATCCAACTATCTCATCCTCTGTCGTCCCCTTCTCCTCCTGTCCCCAATCCCTCCCAGCATCAGAGTCTTTTTCAATGAGTCAGCTCTTCGCATGAGGTGGCCAAAATAATGGAGTTTCAGCTTTAGCATCATTCCCTCCAAAGAAATCCCAGGGCTGATCTCCTTCAGAATGGACTGGTAGGATCTCCCTGCAGTCCAAGGGACTCTCAAGAGTCTTCTCCAACACCACAGTTCAAAAGTATCAATTCTTTGGCACTCAGCTTTCTTCATAGTCCAACTCTCACATCCATACATGACCACTGGAAAAACCATAGTCTTGACTAGACAGACCTTTGTTGGCAAAGTAATGTCTCTGCTTTTGAATATGCTATCTAGGTTGGTCATAACTTTTCTTCCAAGGAGTAAGCATCTTTTACTTTCATGGCTGCAGTCACCATCTGCAGTGATTTCAGAGCCCCCAAAAATAAAGTCTGACCCTGTTTCCACTGTTTCCCCATCTATTTGCCACGAAGTGATGGGACCAGATGCCATAATCTTCATTTCCTGAATGTTGAGCTTTAAGCCAACTTTTTCACTCTCCTCTTTCACTTTCATCAAGAGGCTTTTTAGTTCCTCTTCACTTTCTGCCATAAGGGTGGTGTCATCTGCATATCTGAGGTTATTGATATTTCTCCCAGCAATCTTATTTCCAGCTTGTGCTTCTTCCAGCCTTACTTGAGATTAATTATTAGAAAACTCTGTAAGCAAATGTTTTGTGTATGTAGTCCTCTTTCATATCCTTCATTTTCCTTTAACTTTTTATTACCAGAGTTAGTGGATGGCAAGTCCTTTTATATATTCACTTCAGTTCAGTTCAGTCGCTCAGTCGTGTTCGACTCTGCGACCCCATGAATCGCAGCATGCCAGGCTTCCCTGTTCACCACCAACTCCTGAGTTCACTCAAACTCACGTCCATCGAGTCAGTGATGCCATCCAGCCATCTCATCCTCTGTCGCCCCTTCTCCTCCTGCCCTCAATCCCTCCCAGCATCAGAGTCTTTTCCAATGAGTCAACTCTTCACATGAGGTGGCCAAAGTACTGGAGTTTCAGCTTTAGCATCATACCTTCCAAAGAACACCCAGGGCTGATCTCCTTTAGAATGGGCTGGTTGGATCTCCTTGCAGTCCAAGGGACTCTCAAGAGTCTTCTCCAACACCACAGTTCAAAAGCATCAATTCTTCGGCGCTCAGCTTTCTTCACAGTCCAACTCTCACATCCATACATGACCACTGGAAAAACCATAGCCTTGTCTAGACAGACTTTTGTTGGCAAAGTAATGTCTCTGCTTTTCAATATGCTATCTAGGTTATATATTAGAAGGGTTCAAAGCTCATGGATTGCATAATTTGTGTAAACTGCTGTATACCTGAATTTAAGTTTCTGTTCATGGAGATATTTATAAGGTTTTTTTTGTTTATTATTACCAGGACCCTTTCATGAAACCCTAGATATCTTAAAATTATTTTATATAGGATAAATATGCATTTGAATAAACCTATATGTTTTAAAGGAATATTACACTTTGTTTTAAGAAAAAGAATATTTTCTTTATTTTAGAACCCACCCGTACATCATGTGACAACCCAGGCGTGCCACGTCATGGATCTCAGAACAATACATTTGGATTTCAAGTAGGTACTTTGTTATTATTTTTTCATATTTTATTGAGATATATAATTGGTATATATTAGTATATAAATTTAAAGTGTCCAGTGCAATGGTGTGACATATATACTGGGAATGATTCCTGCAGTTATATTAGTTGGCATCCATTTCTCATACAGATACAGTTAAAAAAGCAAAGGAGAAAAAAATTCCTTGTGATGATTATTAGGACCTATTCTCTTAAGAACTTTCCTATATATAATACAACAGTGTTATGTATACTCATCATTATTGTATATTCCATATCTAGTACTTATTGCTCTTATAACTAGAAGTTTGTACCTTTTGATTACCTTCCTTCAATTCTCCACCATCCCCCCGACCCCCACTGTTCTGGTAACTACAGATCTGATCTCTTTTTAGGCGAGTTTGGATTTATATTGTTGTTGTCATTGTTTATTTTTTTAGATTCCACATGTAAGTGAGATCATATTGTATTTGCCTTTTTCTTGCCTAAGTTATTCATCAAGCATGTACTTTAAATAAATACTTTTATTTAATATAAAACTAGATCAAAAGGGTTATTTTGTTCAGTACACAGATCCTGTTAATGCAAGTAGAAAAAGAGTCATGCTTATATCTGCATTCATAAACATATTTTTAAAAAGGGAACATATATGCCTCAAGATATAGCCTGACTCACCATGAGTATAAAGTAAGAGAAAAATTGGAGAGACCTATGAGCATAGAAAAATCTATAGGCACTAGCTTGTAGGTAAGAGAAATACTAAGTGAGGGAGTAAATGAGTGAAATCTACAGGAAATATGGAGGCAGTGAGGAAAAGTGTAGATGAAAGAGGTTTAAAGAGAAACTTCTGAGTCAGAGTTACCAAATACATAAAAATGTGGTTATTCAGTAAGGCAATAAGACTAAAAGATTTTTTTCTTATTATATATATATATATAAATAAAATATTAAAATAATTTTAAACATATCATTGATGTGGAATATTTCTGAAAAAAGAATTTAACCATAACCTATTATTCCACAACACATATTTGGATTGTTAGAGTACTTTAACATGTCCAATTGTATGTGGCTGACATTCTTTTCTCTCTTATTCCAATTTAGATTTTCTGTAGAGATTCAGGAAGATTTTCATTATAGGGGCCATACGAGAGCCAAAGTGCATACTGATTTCAAAAGAAAATAGCCAATTTACACGTTACCCAATTGCCTTGTGTCACAGGGGTTTTCTAAATTGTGCTGTTTTCTGTGAAATTCAGTGTGAACCTGAAGAACATGTATTTCTAAAGGAAGTGCTCATCAAAGGTGCCATATTTCTGTTGCTAAAAATAGTTATCATTTATCTACAGTTCAGGCACAGTATGAACATTGATTTGATAGCTTTTCCAATTCTTCCTGTTTGCCTCAGGCCTGTCTAGGTAATACAAAAGTGTAAAGAAGTGTCTTGGTCTCTATTATGTTGATGTTTTCAGAAAACTTTATAGATTCATATCTCCATAAAATGCTTTATCAACTGATCGAGATCTTGAAAAATAAGCAACTAGCTAAACAGCATTAACCATCATATAAGCCAATAAACTGAAACAAAACAAAGCAAGTCAATGGCAGTATTTTTATGGAATACAGAATTTCAATGTTAGTGTCTATACACTTAATCAGATAATTTTCTAAAGAGTCTGTGTCCTTTTTTAGTAAATACCCTTTGAAATAATGGAAATGAATAGAATTGAGTTTAGAATAGTCACCCATTAAAATGAATAGAATCATTCACTCTGCATTTTAAGAATTCTGTTATAATCAGTGAAAATATTATCACAAAGTTAAACTATTATTTAGATATTAAACATATTAGATCATTATATTCTATCTAGATAAGTATGAATAGGCTAGATTTAAGATATGTTAAAATCTAATATGTATATTTGTATTAATCTTTATGAAAATTAGAAATGAAATACTGAGTATGTTAAATTATAGATGTCAACTTTCTTACATGTTTATGGCAGATATATGTGTTCATCTGTATGTATACTTATATACATTTATATGTAAATTATGTTTACTAAACCTATGTAGAGCTAACAAAATTAAAATGTTATATAATTCTAACTAATTTCAATTTATTGGTGGATTCCAAATAAACATGATCTTATATAACTAGAAAAGGCATAGCTAGCAGTTGAGGTAAAACCCTTCTTTACAAGAGGAATTCTTTGAAGCAGCTTAAAACT